>NW_015163655.1:151327-174498 GCF_001447785.1 Gekko japonicus | reverse complement strand
AGTTCAAGATAACTATGACAAACTACTCGAAGAAATAAGAAATGATTTGTTAAGATGGAAAGATCTACCACTGTCAATGATGGGCAAAATAGCAACGTTAAAGATGAACATACTTCCTAGATTTCTATTTCTGGCACAAAATATTCCGGTGTTAAAATGGCACTAGTGTGGATTAGGGAATGGATAATCTTGGAAGACAGTAGAACATTGACATTAGAAGGTCACGATTTGCCTATGGGGTGGCATTCATACATTTGGTATGACAAGGATAAAGTGCATTCAATATTCAATCATCATGTGTTAAGAGGAGCCTTAAATAAGGTCTGGTATGAAATAAAAGAAAAATTTTATAAGAAAACTGCTAGATGGGTAGCGCCACTAGAGGCCTTTATAATGCCTTCACTTTTAGTAAAAGAGAAAATGGCCAGTTATAATATACTACTGGAAAAGAACAATATATTAAAAACAGAAGAGAAATTGAGAAAGGAAAACCAAATTATTCTAACATGGTGGGAACGCACCCTTTTGCAAGATAGATACGGTAGAGATAGAACAAGGGGTTTTGAGGATATGAATAATCAGCTGGATAAAATATGGTTGTCATCTAGCGACAAACTAGTCCAAAAATTATATAGGTTCCTGTTAGAAGAATATGAGTTGGATGAAAATGTTAAATCTGTCATGATATCTTGGATGCAAGATATGGGTAAACAGATAGAAGATGATCAATGGAATTCTATATGGTACTCGATTAAGTTCATGAGAGCTATTGCGTATAAAGAGAACATCTATAAAATGTACCACAGATGGTATTGGTCCCCAGATAAAATTGCAAGATGTTATCCTCAAGCATCCAACAGGTGCTGGAAATGCAAAAAAAATGTGGAGACGTTTTACCATATGTGGTGGGAATGTTGTAAAATACGTAAGTTCTGGAAAATGGTGCAAACTGTCATTTGTGAAATACTGAATATAGCGATTGAATTCCTCCCCGAAATGTATTTATTGAATATAATCCCGAGAGGGTACCAAAAACATGATACATATTTGTTAGTATATATAGTAACTGCGGCCCGTATCCTAGTGGCAAGAAATTGTAAAACAGATACAATCCCCACGAAAGAGGATTTAAAAAGTAAACTTATGGAACTAGCTCAAATGGATAATTTGAGTTTACTGTTACAAAATAGAGACCCAAAATGTCAAGAACAAAGGTGGTTTAGGGTATATGAATGGTTAGAGCGTCAAATAGATTGAGAATGTAATAAGATGTTTCCATATAATGTAAATAGACGAAAAAAAATGAACTATCAACTCTATTGCTATGTATAAATTAATATGACGAAGTATATATTGTTGTGAAAAACCTTGTATAAATAAAAATCTTTTTTTAAAAAAAGGATACTACATCACCAATGCAAGCACATTAATGCTTAGAAGTTAAGAAGCCATTGGGAAGGATCACATAACCAGAAAAGCCCCCATCACTTATTATCAAATAGGACATATTGCTTATGAAATTTAAGAGACCCCTGATTCTTTAGAAAATTCACATCTGAAACAATTATATTTTGAATATATACTCTGGTATTCCACTGCACCTTAGGGCCACCACAAAGACAATACTTTTAGAAGAACAGGGAAACTCAGACACTCACATCAAATTACAACTGCAGCTGGAAAATCCTTCCTGAGTTTAGAGGACAAGAGATGCAAACATTGTAATCATATAGTTTCTTTCTTTCTAGTGCATTTTTATCCTCAGCTTCCTCCAAGGAGTTCAGTGCACTGTACAATACACAGTTCTCCCTTTCTCGTTTTATCCTCATGACCACCCTATGACATAGGTTAGGACCACCTCCTCCCATACCAGCCCACCAGTTAACAACCTCTTTTCAAGCCCTGTTGTCGGTGAACCTGTTTGTAGAGGTGAGGCAACTGGTGGAGAACAGATATAGGGATTTTTTTCCAGTGATGGCGCCTTGCCTTTGGAATGCCCTCATGCTTGATTACCTGGTGCCTACCTTGTATTCCTGTAGGCACCAGCCTAGACTTTTAACTGATGGGATCCATTTTATTTCACAGTTTTTATGGTCTGCTTCTACCTTGAACTCTGTTTAATGAATATAATTTTAGACTGCTCAATTTTTAATGCTGTTTTTATGCTTGACTTGTTTAGTTTTGTTATATTGTTTTAGTTGTGAGATCCCCTTAAACTGGTCTCTGGAAGGGCAGAAAGTACATTTTCTAAATCAATCAATGAATAATGAGAATTGGAATTTAGGTCTCCTCAATCCTAGTCCAACACTCTAATCGCACTGGCTCAGTTTGCATGATAACAGGTGTAGTGGACCTGCAAAATATCTTCACTTAGTCTTGGATGAAACAAAATGGTGACCTCAGAAACACAGAAAAAGAGAGAATCTAGTTCAGTTACCTTTATTGGCATTAACACAGAAAAAATACACAAACATAGGAACCTATATCACCCAGGGGGAAAAAACCTTTCTAAGGTCCCTGCCACACGGCAGGGAAACGGAGGGCTGATCTGCGGCAAATGTAGGCCGCAACGAAGTTGGGACGGCGCGGCGGGATCTCACAGACCCCCCGAGCCGCGTCGCAACGCTCCCCGGCACGATCAGATGCCGGGGAGAATGCGACGGTGGGAAGGGGAGCCTGGCGAACTGCGCATGCTCACACATGCGCAGTTCGGCCAGGAGCCGGGGATGCGCTGGCGCAAGGACGCGCCGGCGATCCCACGGCCAGCGTTGCTGCGGCCCTTCAGAAAGAACCACCTCGGGAGGTGGTTCTTTTTCGCCGCGGAGCAACGCTGGAAGGGACGGAACCGGGACGGATCCGGCACGCTCCCCAGATGTTGAGGTGGGATCGCGCCGGTTTGCTCCGCCCCCGTTCCGTCCCGCTTCCGGACCAAATGGGCTCGTATGAACAGAGCCTAAAATAGTCTAAAATCCATCATGGACCCAACAACATAGAATAACAATTAATAATGCTAAAGCAAATGTTAATGCACTTCTATGCTTTTATTTTTCCGAAAGAGAGAACCAATATGTTCCAGCCGCACTAAAAACCTTTAACCAAAAATAGGCCCTCAATTACTCTACGGAGCCCCTATCTGGATTGAATCAATAAATAAGGAAGTTGAGCAGGTACATTCAGGATTTCTATGAAAGATCTTGGGTGTTCCATCTTGCATCCTGTATCTGTATGTATACCTAGAATGTGGCCAAAATCTGATGACTACAAGGGCATGGTTTACAATCTCCAAGTTTTGGCTTCAATTACATTATAAATCTGATCCCTCTAGTTACTGCTTCCAACTTTTGACTGAATCTAACTATTCCCCTTGGCTGGTCATCATTGAAACTAAATTAAGAACACTGAACATCTTTCTCGAATCCTTACTTCCACTCTCAGAATCGGAGGCAATGCAAACAATAAGGGACAGAATATATGAGGCAGAGCTATTTGAACTGTGTAACGCAGCTAATAAGAAATGCTCTCCCTTAAGCCATTGTGGGTCATCCTGCTAGCTATCTTTACCAACTTCAGCCCCCAGCCTTACACAGAACCTTTTCAATTGCCAGGTTCAAAGCTCTCCCTTTAGGATCTTAACTTGGAGATTGAATAGAATCCCTTTTGTTAATAGATTATGCCCCTCTGCAAGCGGTGTCTCTCGTGTTATTGAATGTCATTACTATGCCAATATTTGGCACTGCATTTTATCATCACTACTTGGTGGTATCATAGAGCTTCCTGACTCACACAAACTGCTATATCTATTAAACAGCGATGATGAAAATATAACCACCCGTGTGGCAAAGTTCTTTCAGGCTGCTCTTTTTATACATAGTACAGTATTGTAATGCAAAATCTGTATTTGAGAGAATAAGAAAGTAAAAAACGGGTATATTTGTTCAGAAGGAATGACCTGTTAGGCAAACAGCTTTAATCTGGGCTTAAAACAAACAAACTGTTGGAAAAGAAAGCCTGAAAACTGTCTTTTAGCCTCAGCCTCCAAACTGTGAGTGTGCTGCTCCCAGTCAGTGTTAACTGTCTGTAGGTAATAGTAGTTTAGTAAAACTGCTGTGTATCTTTAAGAGCAGTTGCCCCTGGGAATTGTAGTCCTCAGGTGTTCCAAAAGCATCTCTTTGACTGGCTCATTAAGGGTAATTTCCTGAGCTCAGAAGTGCGAAGATAGGAATTTTATAGTTCTTTTCCGTTTTCTTTGTCTATCTATCCTTACCGCAAAGAGAGGGGAAACCCATCTCTTTCTCACCACGGCTATAGTATTGACCTGAATCACAAAGATGTAACTTTTTCACCCAGCCATCAGATAAGATCGTGAGTAATGATTTTTCTGAATGCATGTGAAGTTCAATAAAGATGATTTAAGTCTTTTCAGTCTGGCTGTGCGTTGATCACATCTTATAAAGCATTTAGCCTCAGATGGAGCTGAGCTGAGTGCTGGACAGGAACAGTGATAATCCTTCCTGTTTATTCTTCTGCCTCTGTCCCTTTGAGGTGTCGACTGATACTCTCAAGGAATTGCTTTCTTCCTTCTGTTCTCACCTTCTCTCTCTCTCTCTCTCTCTCTCTCTCTCTCTCACACACACACACACACACACACACACACACACAAAGAAGGAGCACTTTGGCCCCAGTCACACGAAAGGTTTTGGGCTGGTAGAGGGACGGATCGGAGGCGCAGCAAACGGGCGCGATCCCACAGCAACATCTGGGAAGCGTGCTGCACCCGTTCCCGATCCGCCCCTTCCACCCAAAACCCCGCTGCAAAAATGAACCACCTACCGTGGTGGTTCATCCGAGACGGCCGCATCAAAGCTGGCCGTGGGATCGCCGGCCCGTCCTTTCGCCGGCGCATCCCCGGCTCCAGCCCAAACTGCGCATGCTCAGGCATGCACAGTTTGGAAGCCTCCCCCTCCCGACTGTGGCTTCCTCCCCGGCATCTGATCGTGCCAGGGAGCAACGGCGCCGCAGCTAAGGGGATCCGTGGGATCCCGCCGCGGGGTCTCTATTTTGGTGCGGCTCTAATTTGCCGCACTTTGGCCGGTGTTTTCCCTGCCGTGTGGCAGGGACCGTTGCTCTCCATCTTTGGCACCATGGATGCATATGCATTTTGCATCTGCATACATCCAGCTAGTTAGATGAGAATCTACCCCTATCTCTCAATCTGCACTATCTAGAATGCAGTTCCTTGAATAAAAGGATTCTTATTCATTTGAAAAGGACAAATGGCTCTGCATAACTCTGTATCTTTGCTAGCACACACAGAACAAAGGAGCTACTGCTGTGTGTAGCCTTTGTGCATTCTGCTAAATAACAGAAATTACTGGCTTACTGTACCAGTGAATTTAACACAAACAAACAAGTTCAGCAATGATTTTGTGAAGCCTGCAAAGTGAATATAGCTAAAACATTATTTTATAGTCTGATCTCAAACTCAGTTACTCAGAAATTAATGCTGTTACTATCCTTAAAATTTACTTCCTGGTAAAATTTATTTCCAGCTCCTGCCAACCTAGAAGTTCGAAAGCAAGAAATTGCAAGTAGATAAATAGGTACCACTTCGGTGGGAAGGTAACAGCGTTCCGTGCGCCTCGGTGTTTAGTCATGCCGGCCACATGACCACGGAAATGTCTTCGGACAGTGCTGGCTCTTCGGCTTTGAAACGGAGATGAGCACCGCAACCCTAGAGTTGGATTCGACTGGCTTTCGAGCAAGGGAACCTTTACCTTTACTTAAGTATGCTTAAGACTGCAGGAAACTCCAGATATATATTTTTTCTTTCGAAAAAGAAAAGAAAAAGGACAAAGGCAAAAAAATTCAAGATCTAGCCATTAAATAGATTTTTTTTGGTAAAAGGAAGAAAAAGAAAATTGGCATATATAGACAAAAACATAACTGTGGTGGCAGTTTTATGCATAAGTTTTTGTGAAAGATTTCCCAAAATCTAAAATGTCCATATACAATTGTCGTCTATATGCCAGACATTCAAATACTGATAAAGTTCTAAGGTCCTCAGTCCCTTGATTTACTGGAGGTGGGCTTTTATCTCTCCAATGTTGTAGTATGAATCCATTTTAATTGACCTTTGCTTAGCCTCTAAGAGATGGGCACACAGTTTAAAAGTACATAAGCATCCTCAAAAATTAATGAATATTCTAATACAATTGGACATGCCCAAAGCATATGTTTAAGAGATGCATCCTGTGAGTTACACAGGCAACAATTAGACACTTCACTTGGTTCTTTGCTGAAGTGTCACTGTGCTGTTTAGTGTATCGTAAACAAAATGTTTTTGCTGAATGTCACAACAAGATCCATGGAGAGAGCAGGTATGAACTCTAAGGCCATATACTATTGCTTTGGCAAAATAGGGCAATTTAGTCCTTATTCCGTTCATTTTTGAGACTCTGTATATTGTATTTATTAATTAACATCAAGTATTTATAGATAAATGTTGTATATTTCATTTTCTGCATAAATTCCATTAGAGTTTCCAGGAGCAAAGGGGACGCTGAAATACAATACCACAAGACTTGAGACGTCATATTTAGACCTCAGCTGAGAAAATTGGTCCAATATTGGTCCCCACTGGTCCAAGCCTTCCACATAAAAGATTTCTTTTCGATTATTAGGTCTGGATTGGCCCAAAATGTTAATTTAGCATGTGAAAATGGATAAAATTGATATTGTCACAACATTATGCCCTATTATTCTCTAGCTGCAGAAATTGCAGGAGGACTAGAATCCATTATAGCATAAGTAGACTCTAATGTATTCCACCTAGAGCGGGGCACCAGACAAGAAGCCTCCAAAACAGCTCAAGAGGGATGATCCAACTGCAAGGAACAATCCCAATAATAAGTACTCCAGACATAAACACATGGGCTAGAGATGCATGTCGCCTTTGGTTATAACAGATGCAGCAATCTGAGATGTTGAATGGTTGCACACTGTTCCACCTCTGATATATGACTGGACAAAAGCAGGCCTGAAAATTTATTTTTGCCATTTTAGCAGAGTTCTTACTGTTAAATCCTTGGAAAGATAACTGTGAATCATTTTATTTATTATTATTTTATTATATTTCTATCCCGCCCTCCCCGTGAACGGGCTCAGGGCGGCTCACAGTTTAGGACACAATGTGCCAAATTTAAAAACATATAAAAACACATAAACAAAATAAAACAACCATATTTTACAATTTAAGTGTTCAGTGATGTTGGATGCATACCCAGAAACAAGTCTTACCAAGTGAAGAACATATAGGATAATTGGTTTGTAACATTTCTATGGATCTAACCGATCCGTCCCTCTACCAGCCCAAAACTCAGACATGCTTACGTCATGTGTCTGAAGAAATGAATTAATTGGTTTTGATAGAGCCATGTGAATTTCACATAACTGGGCCTATGTAAAACAGCCACATCCCAAACACCCCTGAATCTCTAAGTGATGCTATCTAATCTTTCTCAAAGCACTTTGGTGAGAAGCTTAGAAATTGTATTTTATCTTTTAATCTTAAAACAGATAGAAAAGGGGATGAAATATGTCTTTCCATTTCTGATTTAATTTATGTATGCATGTGTTTTTGTATCATTGTGATTCTTTCATATTTAATCAGTTCAAGAGTGGTTAGACGGATTTTAAATTTAAAAAATCTTAAAATATAACATGAATGCTCTTTGGCTGGGTTACAAGGTTTTCACTTGACACCTGGAATAAATAAATTTGTGACCTTTTTAGTCAGAGGGCTGATTAACTATAGATATTGGTTATAGAAGGGAATAATCATCTCAATATATGTCTGTGGTTTAGTGGTTAATGCGTTGCTTCAGAACAGGCAAAGAGACCATTCATTTCCATGTGTCTGATTTAAAGGGAATGCTTCCCTCAGAAATGGGATAATATATACAAATACTTGCAAGTCATATAACAGGGTATGTTATTATTGATCAAAGAAGATTAAAATACCAGGAAGACAAATGTTCCCATCAGAAGAATTGATGACGTGGAATGAATGTGGCTTCCTCAAGAATATGCTGTAATATGACTCCACATCAGCAATAAAGTTAATCTAATTAATTGCCTGCTTGCACCTTAAAGCGAATGTGTGCATGATCAGATCTGAACATCGTGGGCTGAAAAATCTGATCTCTGTCCTTCTGCCTTTTAAAAATTTTGTAACATCCAGCCTGATGAAGAATGCTGATGAGCTACCACAAAATCCTCTGTACTTAGATATGATTTATTTTTAATTGTTAAGAGTATATAAGTTTATTGTGTTTCTATGTATGTTGCTGTAAAAGATTTTTAAATTTTAATTAAAAAAAAGAATGCTGATGAGTTTGAAAGCTGGCACAATCTTTTCTGTCAATTTGGTTGGTTCCAATGAAAGGTATATATTACACAGACTTCGTTCCCATAAAAAGCAATGTTATAACCCACTGACCACCCAATTAGTGATAAATCATTACACTTGAACACCAATTACTCACAGCAGCTGGTTATTTTGTTTTATCACATTGACATAGCTATTTAGCTGCCTTTGCCAAGGCTACCATTTCCATGCCTTTCAAAATAGTCATCCTGGTGATGGATCAGCTGGGAGTGGAGGTCAAGTTTATGTCCATCTACAGGTGTTAACAGTTTATTGATCTAACAATTCAGACTCACTATAAGATCCCCAGAGAGATGCAAACACCCCAGTACAGCAGATGTTATGTAATTAACCAGATAAAAGAGCAGAAAGTGCAAACAATGTCAGAGACAAGCAGGGGATGATTTGGTGTTCTAGTTTGCTGGAGGAAGGAACACAGTTCTGTTCTTGCTACACAATGTTCTTTCAGAGGAAAGCAGTAACATCCTTTCCGCTAAATGTAAGAACACAGCTGTAAAATATTAATGGAGAAACCAAAATAAAAGATGCAGATATACATATTTTGCTCTTCTTGGCAAATAGACATTGGGCCAGTGAGCCAAAACACCACCTTGCAAGACAGCCAAAGAATAGTTGGAGAGGCTTTTGTTAGTATGCTGCATAGAAGAAATGGAAGGAAGGCACAAGGTCACCTGCACAATATTTTGGGAAGAGCAAGGCCAGGTTTAACCATCAGTGTTGTTGCCCATGGAGGTCATTCATATTTAAGAAGAAGGTGCATGTCTAATATTTTCGAGCACTCTCTATCTCTTACTATCTCAAGGATTTGACTTGGGTCTTCACATCCAAGCCTTTAACACAGGAGTGACCAGTCTCCTTGAGACTGTGGGCCCTTTTGGAATATTGAGAACAGGGAGTGGGCACCACCACAAACTGGCTACCATGGGGGCAACTACAAAATGTGGAGGTTCCTACAATGGAAGCAGCAGTATTTGTATAGGTGCTGCCAAGGGCAGTGCCTCCTGGGTTCTTCTGAAGTAGCTTCTAGCTCAATGAATGAGGGAAAGCCAGAACTGGCCGTTAGTTTTGGGAAAGAGAAGAAGATAAAAAGCAAATGGGTGCTGGGAAGCCCATTGGTGGGCACCATGGTGCCCATGAGCACCATGTTGGGGATCCCTGCTCTAAGACCATATGCTGGAGCCAGTCTGGTGTATTGGTTGGAATGCTGGACTACAAATGAGGAAGACTCAGGTTCAGTCCCCCCCCTCCTATGAT
This sequence comes from Gekko japonicus, assembly GCF_001447785.1. Taxonomy (NCBI): domain Eukaryota; kingdom Metazoa; phylum Chordata; class Lepidosauria; order Squamata; family Gekkonidae; genus Gekko; species Gekko japonicus. The sequence continues at coordinate 164,798 of NW_015163655.1, read as the reverse complement.
GATCATGGGACTGGCCACCCTCTCTCAGCCCGACCTACTTCGCAGGGTTATTGTGAGAATACAACAGAGGATGGAAGAAGAAGTGCTCATCATTATTCAGGAATAATACCATAGGACAAGGACTTTGATACCATTAAAACTCAAAAGTTAAAAATTATTATTTACCACCTGATCTATTTATGCTTGGGGAATATGTTAATACTACTGTAAAATTGCTTAAGAGCAAAACACAATGCAATTTATGACAGAACAGAGAATTAGGTTTTAAAAATTATCAGTCTGAGAACAAACAGAAGAATTAAAATTCCTCTTGGCCACACACAGTTAAGGTGTGTTGCCATTTTTTTTTTTTTACTGTCCCACTTTAGCAGAACTGGGAAGCAAGTTAATTTACCAGCAGCTGAAGATGTTCCTGGTACAGAGTCATATGAGAAAAGGGACACCTACTCCATTTACATGTATCAAGTTGCTTTTAAAGAAACAGGAGCAGAGCCAGTAAAAGGTCTAACCCTATCTGTGAATGTAGCACATTTTCAGTTATATACATTTGGCCTTAATCTTGGTCTGCTGTCATGCAACTAGTTGCCTGCCACAGTTTGTGGCCCAAACTGGGATGTGCTTCTTCATTCAGATCAAAGCGCATCCAGTTAATCCAGGGTCCAGATGAGTACTGTAATAGGCATGCATACCTACATCTGTGTCTGCCTCTTTAGAAGAAGCTTGCATCTGTATGTGGCTCTCCTTTGCTGTATGGGAGCAATTTGCTTTTAAAACCACAGTGCCTTGTGATTAACTGGACAGAGTTTAGCAGAGTTTAACCTTTTTTGTTAGGTTATTGCCCCCTGGTTAATCTTGTACTTTATTTTCATTCTATCCATTACAAATGAGCCAGTTTACTTGGACAATGAAGCAAATTGTAGACGGTCAGATATTCTCAAAGTGATTTGGCTTAGCATAGTCCTCACTTATGCTTGTGTCATCTGAAAGGCCGTGGTCCCTCATAAGCAACTGCTTCAACTGGGCCTTGGCAATGGTTCAATCACTTTCTTAGGTGGAGTAGACCTGGGTAGATTTCAGAATATTTGAAAGGAAAACTTTCCTTCTGATTGGTTTTGTCTGTTGTTTGTATGAGTGAAATAAGGCACATATTTATGAGTTGCTGAGCTAAGGCCATCAGTACCTGCCATCAGGGTAGAATGGTATTATAATTATGGATTGTGAACCACCTGCTACTAGGTAAGGATTCAGGAATCAAACAGGAATGGGGACCTGCAGATCTAAAACTTGCAGGAGGTACAACTTCTTCCTGCCTTTCTTAGCTTGCTGCAGTTTAGGCCAGGGCCTGATTCTAAATGGGTTTATTCTGTAATCACAGCACCGTGTTCAACTGAACAGCAGTGAACAGAGAAGGAGCTCCAAAAATTCAAAAAGGAACTGTTGCTCTGAACAAGTGCTCCAATCAGAAAGACTCAGTTTGAACTTTCTATTAGTGTGCCACCTAGTGGCTGAAAGTATGCAAAGCATTCTTTCTAGGGAGTCAACGCAGACAGAGAGTGATTTCAGCAAAGTGTACTTTATTTGATCAGGAACAAGACGACTTTGGCTGGCTCGCAGGCTGGCTTATATCCCCCCCGAGAAACCGCCACCCAAAACACACCCCTACTTCCGCGTAGCTGGTCAATGTGCCGGTGTAGAACTTGGCTGTCCTCACAAGAGACCTCATACGATCTGGGGCCCTTAACTCGTATGACTCATGCTGGGATCCAGGTGGACCCCCTGGCGTAGTTCTGTGCGTACACGGGATCTTCCGGGAAGAAACCCCTAGCTGCCTCGTGCATCTCCATGCCCGGTGCCTCTGTCAATGCCCGGTTGGGGTACAGACGATCCAACCAGGTTGCCAGGTGGCAGCCCAGAAGTAGCTCTGCCGGACTGCGCCCCGTAGTGGTGTGGGGCGTCATTCGCTGGCCAAAAAGGAAAGCTGCCAGTTTATAATCCCAATCCCAGTCCAAGCGCTGGAGAGCGTCCTTCATGGTTCTGACCATGCACTCGGCCTGGCTATTGGTGGCAGGGTGGAACGGGGCAGCCCGGACATGGCGGATCCCGTAGTAGCTCATGAATTCCTGGAACTCCACTGACGTGAATGCCATCCCGTTGTCCGTGACCAACATGTCGGGGATTCCCTAGGCGCTGAAGATCCGCCACATTGCCTGGATGGCCACCTTCAAGGAGGTGGTGGGCACAGGGACTACCTCCAGCCTCTTGCTGAAGGAATCCACCAGGATAAAGAAGAGTTGCCCCTGGAACGGTCCCGCAAAATCAAAGTGTAACCGGGACCAGGGGCGGTGGGAAGATTCCCAGGCCCGTTCCAGGGCTCAGGACGCTTGGCAGGGGTTGCACCACTTCACCACGTCCTCTATGTCCCGGTCCAACCCCGGCCACCAGACGTAGCTCTGGGCGTAGGCTTTCATGCGCACCACCGAAGGGCAGTGAGGACCCGCTCCCATAGGTGTTTGGGGATGACCACCCTACTACCCCATATAACACAGCCCCGGTGGACGGACAGCTTGTCCTTCTGGGAAGCAAAGAGCATTACGTCAGGGTCTCCTTTGGCCGCGGGCCACCCCCTCACCACCCAGTCCAAGACCCGGCAAAGTACCTTATCCTTGGTGGTGCTGCAAGCCACCTCTGCGACATGGACCAGCCGATCCAGAAGGGTCTTCAGGAGAGCGATCTGGTGGGTGGGAGCCAGATCCAGGTCACAGACCAGCAGCGGCAGGCAGCTCAGGGCATCCGCGTGGCCCATTGCCTTGCCAGGGCGATGGACGAGAGCGTAGGAGTACCCTGCTAGGATAATAGACCAGCGGAGCTCCTGGTGGTTGCTCGAGGCGCTGCCTCCGGCGTCTCTGCCGTCGCCCTTTCCCGCGCTGCTGTCGTCCTCCACCTGGTGAGACACCAGGTGGTCCTCCCTCGCTGCTCCTGCTCCGCCTCTCCACTCATCTCGTCCCGCCACCTGGGTAAGTGTCGGGGCCGAGGGGGTAGTCCGCCTCCCAGGCTCGTAGCAGGGCTCGGTGTCTCTGGCCCTGGGGGGGTGCGAGTCCCGTCCTCGGGACAGTCATGTTCAGATGATGCGGGGGGGGGGAATGCTCTTTGGTTGTTCTGTCTGAGCATAGCAAGGTACATAAAGGAGTAGGGAGTAACTTAAAGAACATACTACTGTCCAAGAAAGACATTAATTATTCCTAGGTAAAAGTTTCCGAACTTAAAAAATCAATATTCTTAATTCAGTGTATATGTTCCTGAAGATAACAATTTGTGGGCAATTAAAATACACAGATAACTGCTGAGCTGGGTGACAGAGTTATGGAAATTTCTGTTAACCAGTTCTGAAGAACTGTGTTTTGTTGCTGATTTTTTTGGACACTGGTCTGTGAATGCAGCAGCCTTGCCTAACTGGGAATTCTGACTGTGGCCCGGAAATAAGGTTGCCTGCTACCTTTTTCTGACAAGGGTTCCCATCCACATGAGAAACAGAAATGAAGCAAGAGCAGCTTTTCCAGTCATGCAGGTAGAATAATGGAGAATGTGACCTGAGCTTCTACCAGCCATGCAGCTTTTACACCCTGATGACAGGGGCAACAGAACTGAGCTCTTTGACTAAGCAGCTATGGCTGCCATCCTGAAGCCTGTGGATGCGGTCAGACGCACCATTTGATCTGGTGTTGTGCCAGTTCAGAAATGGATTTTATCTGCATGATCACACAGTCAACATCTGCCTCCCATCCCCAGCCATCGCTTTTTGGCTCAAAACTGCTTTAACCTGGAGTATTTTGATACCAGGTCCCCAAGTGGGGTTTTCCTGATTCTCCAGTTCCAGCCACATTCCCCCCCCTGTGTGATCGCTCCTCTGGTGTTGAGCCACTTCCGGTTTAAAGCCCCTCCCCGCTCGAAAGCTGCCCGAGGCTTCCACTTTTCACCCGCCATTTTTTAAAAAGCGTTGGCAGTGTGCACATAGGCGGAGCTCCGCCACTGCGTTATTAAAAACAATGTTTAAACGGTGCCTAGTTTTAGCGTTTAAATGAGTTCTGGATCTCAGGGAGGCCATTTTCGGGGTAAACATTTAAAGGGAAGTGTTCCTTTAAAGTTTAAAGGGAAGTGTTACAGCAGTCAGGTTGAAGTGGAAATCGCTGTTCTGCGCACACACAAAAATTTTAGTTCTACAGATGGCTGCCTGTGCACGTGCCCAAACTGAGAGAGAGAGAAAAAAACAACACCGACGCACGATCCCGCGTGTGGACGGCAGGGACCGATGTGGCTGCGCAGCAATTTGGAGCAAGGAGGTGAGTGTGATTGTGATTCTCCAGGTTAAAAAAAAAAATGCATCAGGGCCGGAGCAATTTAAACCACTCCCAGCACACTGTCTGACCGCACCCACAGTGTTTCAAGCAGTATACTCCATTAAACTCTGTGATCCTGGCTTCCAAGGAAACTTTCTGAGGATTGGCCTTCTCGGAGACTCCCACTTTTCTGCTCTCCAATCCACCCCCTGATTCCATCTCACTTGTGTTGACCAGCCAGTGGCCACATTAAGTATAACACTTCTGTTGCCTCCCTAAACAGAGAGAGGACCATGCTGCCATTTGCTGCCAGCCACATCTGGAGTCCAGGCGAGCCTGCAAACGGGACAAAGTGCAGCCTGTCTGTACTGTACAGGGCTCATGCCAAATGTAAAGCAGCTTTGTTTATTTAGAGAAACTTTCCTCCCCTTTTGGGTCCTAAAGGTATCTCTGAGGAGGAGCTGCATTCCAATATTTCAATGAGCAGTAAACATGTCTGGTTATTGTAACAGCGACACTTGAAAAATAACCAGTGTGTCAAGATGGAGGATTGTGGGCCGATGGAGAAAGGATTGTTAATGTCTGCTGGCTTTTGACTGCACGCACGCGCACACACACTAGCTTAGCCACTTTCTCTGGCCTCGATAGTGAGAGACATTCTGTGTTATTTATTTAAAAATGAATAAGTATTTGTCCCTATTGTTTCCATTATAAATGCTTTTGCAGAAGCAATTTCTAGTTTCACACACAGGAATGGCAAAGCTCTACCTTTATTAGGACCACAAAACCAATTAGGAGAGCAGAGTGCAGGCCTGCAAAGTTGCCAGAACTCTTCTCCAGGCTTGATGCCAAGCAGAAACAAAGCAAAAATGGAGAAAGAAAAAGATATTGTTGGGTATAAAAGAGGACCTAGCCTGTGATTTGCCACAAAGTGCAACAGAGTAGTTCTGCAAAGCTGAGTTCTCTTGCACCTGCAAAAAGGTCTCAGACTTTAGCAATGACCACTCTCCCTTTGAAAAGTTATTCAGATCTACGTATGGAATCTCTGCTTCATTGTCCCATCATACTCTGCTGCAACCGTAGATCTTTTTGCCCCATAGATCTTTTTGCACAGTCACTCTCATTGTGCCTGCAAAGTGCCTACTCTACCTCATTTTAAGATTGTTACAAATGGGAGACTGGGTTTCCATCCCACCCAGTGACATCTCTCCTCCCCCTTTCATTTAAAATCTAGCTTGAAGAAGAGTTCTGGTGAACGCAGAAGCTTGCATGCTTTTTTTGTGATTTATTTTAATTTAATAATTAGAACCAGTATACAGAGCATTTTGTGGTTTATTTGTTGACCCTTGCAAAGACATTGCCTTGAATACTATGACTTGTTTCCACTCTATTTTCCTTTGACGGAGGAGGTTTCCTCTGTTGGAACCTATGCTCACTCTAAGCTGTGGAGTCTTGTGAGCAAAAGTTCTACTTTGTGAGTTACTGGCATTAAAATTGTGAGCACGCAATTTGGCTACTGCATAAATTAGTTTGCTCTGGAGCCATCCTTCCTGAGCTAAGATAAAAATGTGTGAGCCGGAGGCTAAAAAACTGTGAGCTAGCTCACACTAACTCAGCTTAGAGGGAACACTGGTTGGAACAGGTTTGTTTTTCATTGGGGGAACAGTTGGGTAGAAGGGAATCACAGGATCCAACCCATCATTTTAATACTCCTGTATGGACTTTTTGTTACGGGCCATCTTGAGTATTTGTGCTTTTAGCCATTCTTTAGCTATTCCATGCAAGTAGTCTCCAGATTCTCTGTCTTCAGGCAGGAGCTACAGGAGTTGGGGAACTGCCTTCAAACCATCAGCCCCTGTATACCGGAGTCTAGTGACCATCCCTACTTTGTATCAGGAGTCACACAATTAGAAGCAGAAGGTCATTATCACCTGTGTGTAAATAATCAGTGCATTAAATGTGATGTATATGTCTTTGAATGCTGCATATGATATTCCTGTGGATCCACAAAAGCAGTTAAGAAGAAAATCACTTTGCACTCAATCCTAGTTATCCCATTGGCTTCACACAAATAGCAGTGACCAAAGGTGTATATATGTGACATTACATTTGCCACAATAAGATTATAGCCCAGGAATGTGGTTTGATAACTCTTCCACCCTCTAGATTTGATGACCACTTTGCAGAAGTGTGAGGCCTGTACAGAAACACACAGAGGTGAGAAGGAAGCTCCTCCTTGACTGCTGCTGTACCTAATCCCCATATTGGCCAAAGAGGCCGAGCACTGTTCTGGCTCCTCCAAACAAGAATCCAGACAACTCTGCCAGCTGGTTGAACTGACAGGACGAGAAACAGTGGAACAAAGTTGTTGTTCATGGTGGTGGTGGTGGGGGGTGTTTTGTTTTTTGTTTTGTTTTTGCTTTCTCAGGATCCAGCTCCCCACCTGAAGGAAGTTAAAGCACAGGGTAGGCTTATGTGGCTTTTTCCACTTTGATCTTCCTTTCACTGGCTGTCTTTAGGGTGAGTGAGAGCGCTGCCATCTCAGCTATTTTTGAATTATCTTGTTTACACTTGGAAAGGCCCACATTTATTTTTCTTTGTCTCTGGAAGGAACATTTATGAATAGAAGAGCTCAAAAATATTTGCTCTGGGAGAAATACAACTTTCCAAGCCTTTACCGTAAGCAGATTCATGGAGTATTTGAGTTTAATGCAACCATTATGTTTGTGACAAATACCAAGATGACTTGTGTAGCCCTACAGCATAGGCCTAGTTAGTGCCAAGTCTGAACTAGAAGTCTGAAATTCAGAGAGATCTGGGAAATTTGAAATGACAGAGGGGAGAATAGAAATCTCCAGGAGAGCAGAAAGTGCCACCAGGGTTGGCAGGATCATCCAGTGAGCTGCAGCTTTGCCCAAACAAAGCAGAAGTGTGAAAGACACTCTTTAGCTGGGGAATCTGAATTGGTGATCTTGCCAGCCAATGTTGTCTTGCCAGATTTGAAGGAATTCTTGTATGTACATAAGAACCAAGGGCTCGGTCTGAAGTATAAGACAATTCACACTTTCGTCCACAAAAATACAGAAATTTTGTGCTTTGATAGTGATGTACAGAAAACAATCCTGTCTGAGTGTGTGTGTTTCCCCAGCCCAATCTGAGAAAACACTCAGTACAATCCTGTAGAGCAGAACAGAGCTTGTACTTTATTGATCAACAAAGGAGGAAGGTGCAGATCCAATAAGGTTTTGGACCCCACAGCTCTCCCTAAGGTTACAATGGGAGACATAAAGTTTTATACCCCCTATGACAGTTAGAAATAAATCATAATTATTGGTTCCATCAAACTTTGTCATATATCCGTCACACCACTCTGATATGGCCCAGGCCTGTAGGTTGGACTTTCTCGGGCAAAAATATACCTCCTTCAGTTGAACAATGGGCCTTCTTCTTCTCAGGCTATGAAGTGATAAAAAGTATCTAATGTAACAGATATGGGTACATCATGCAGTATGGTTTCCATCTAACGCAAGCTAACTGACATCAGGGACATGCGCAGTTACAGCTGGCCATAACAAGCAAGGTCACAAGCTTCAGCATTTTATCTTCCCAGCATGCATCCAAACAACAATGGAAAAGATGTCTCATCGTAAGCATGTTCTTTGGTCAGGCATTGGCACTTGTGGTGGACAAAAGGGTTCCAATTAATGACTTTTGATGGCCAGTAGATATTAACCACTCCAAACAGCTGGAATTTTGTCACACCTTCATCTGTTTAGGCAGGGACTGAAGGAAAAAGTTTATGCACTCTGAATGTGGGCAAGAGCAAGGGAAAATCCGGAGTTTGGAACTGTCTAGGAGAGGTTGCTGAGACATTTCTGCTATCATGAGAAACTTTCAGAGGATACTGGACTGAAGTTATGAGAGCTAGCTCTGCCTCTGTGTGTTCTTTGTAAATAAACAGCTTATTGCAAAAGGTACCATTAGACTCCCCATATTTCTTTCATACAAGAAAACTGACCTTGTGGAAGGCTGCCCTGTTACTTGTTACTGCTCAGTGAAGCAAGGAACATGAAATATATTTTCTTCCTCTTTGTGGTTATTGAAGCCATTTTAGTGACACTTCAGACTAATCCCAGTTCTAAGCAACACGTGTCAATTTTCTCTTCATTCTTCTGCTCTTTCAGCTTGGAGAGCAGCAGAGATGTTGGGACACCGAAAACCCAGACCTCTGGAAGGGTCAGCATCCCTGTATGCGATACTATTGAAAAGAAGAAAGTGAAATGCTTTCATCTTATTCTATAGATATATCCACATAGGCCTATCTGTGGAGCCTGGTGTGCTCTGATCCCTGTGGAGACAGTCTCTCTGCCTGCCCTCTGTGCACTTATCATAGGAAAAGAGGGATACATGCAGCATTATCACCTTGAAAGGCTCAGAACGGCATTTTCCTTTCATGCAGAAAGTGACACTGAACGCAGAGCAAAAAACCCGACTCACTCTCAACAGGACTGCCTGCAATCTGGGCCTGGCAGGGTTTGAAAGGTGGAGATAACTAGCATGAGAACAGGCTTTTGGTGTGCCATTAGAAAAGCTGACAACAGTCATACTTGATCAGTATCACATCCCACATCTAAAAATAAAAGGGCCCCCCCTGGAGGGGGGGGAGAGAAGAAGCATCTCACCTGCATTATCAAGAACCTCCATTCCACAGAAAGACTGTTAGTTACATTCCTCATGGAACAAATTATTCTTAAAATAAGGAGCCTATTTATCATTGCTGGATGCAGAGTTGGTTTGAATTTGAAGTTTAAGTCTTCATGTTGCAACTATTCAGATTAAAGGTATTATAAAAAGGATTGTGGTTTAAATATCGACATTCAACATCTTCTGGTCTGGTTGCCAAGGTCATTCTTGAGAAGGGTCACAAAATAAACTTTTAGCAAGAAGGACTTAGCAATACTAATTTCAAGTTTTAAGAATGCTACTGTTAAGTAAGAGACTCAACACAGCTTGTGAACAGTGATTCAGCTTTATTCAACGTAGTCAGAAGAAATCAAGAATGAGACAAAACTATAGAGCAACAGGCTCTCTTAAATAGTCCGGGCTTGGGAGGCCACGCCCATATGTCAGCTAACAACCAATAACTATGTATAGATAAAGTCCAGACATTCCCTCCAGACATTTGCACAGCTCTGATTGGTCTATTTACAATCCTGTTTGAGTCCAAAGCTTAACATGGTTTTCAATACATAACAGTTACATATTCTCCCACTCAACTGCTGCTAGGAGAAAGAGGGTTCCAATAAAGCATCTGCCCTACCAGGTGATGACAAGTGTGAAGAACCTATCAAAAAGTGCTGTACAATGGCTGGAGCTCTGGGTTTCTTTTCAAGTCCTCACCATGGAAGGCTCCACCCACCTAATCTGTACTGCCTTCCTGCCAGTACATAACAAGCAATGTTCTGCTCAGTCCCAGGTAATGAAACACATACTTTCATGCCAACAGGATGTATGTTTACATGGAAGTAGAAAGCCCTTCCAAAGCCACTGAGGTGGTCCAAAGACGGATGGAAATTGTAAACCTATATGTTGAAATGCCACTCAAGACAATCGTGTTTGGCAGGACCACAGGCAGAAACATCTGGTCATTAAATATTTGTTTTAGGTACATTGGTACATTGGTTTTAGGTACATTGTTTTAGGTACATTTTAGGTGACATTGGGCCAGTCACACTCTCTCAGCCTATCCCACCTCACAGGGCTGTTGTGAGGATAAAATGGAGGAAAGGAGGAGGATGTAAGCTGCTTTGGGTCCCATTGGGAGAAAAGCAGGGTACAAATTAATTAAATTAACTAAATAAATAGAAAGAGGGGGGGAGGAAGGAAAATTCTGTTTCACTGATGGAAGTACCTTCTGTTGGCAGAAACTGACCTTTGGAACCAGCCCAACTGCACTAAAGAATGGATGCAATTTCGTTCAAATATTGATTCATTATTACGCTGATAGACATTCTACCTTACACACATTTTAAGGATCAGGATGCACAGCCAAACTCTACTGACCTGGCTAAAGGTACCTTTTCACACAAATAGGAATGCACATCCGGATCCAGAACCACTCATTGCAACTACACATGGATTTGAACTACCGTATGTAGGCCAGTGTTGTGTCCGCTGACCGCCACCAGAGGCCAGCACATACTCCTGAGCTTGAATCAGCAGAACAATGGGGACAAGGATCCTGGTCTCTCCAATGGGGGACCAATGGGACCTTGGCGGGAGATTCAACCCCGCCAACAGGACCTAGGGGTGTGTCCCCAGGGATGTATATAGTTGGCCACCCGGCCGTTGTTGTTTGTCTTTGTTGTGTACCAGTAAACCATGCTGATCACTACATCGGTTCCAGAGGTTTCTTAATGCGTCGAACCCACTACACTTCAATGGCGACGAAGGTGGGATCCCGCTGAGCTAGCCAGCTGGGCTATTGGACTCTGGGGGGGAAGATTACGCACTCCGTCGATCGATGAGCACCGAGGGTGAACACGCCGCTTCCCCGCCGCAGCAGCAACCGATTAGCACAATGGCCGTTGCTCCAGGGTCAGGGCTGGAACCGCCATTCGATACAGCCCATCCACAACAATGGGGAGCCTGGATCACCGGCCTGAAGCAAGTACTAGTCTTCTATCAGGTGAAGGATGAAGCCAGGAAGAAGGGCCTCCTACTGGGGTTGTGCGGACCCGCAATCGTGGAACTGGCCCAGTACCTCCTCTCCCTTAAAACGTTCAATGACTGCACCTTCGAAGAGATCGTCTCGGCAGTCCAGAATCATTACATGCCGAAGCCGTCGGAGATGACGTGCCACGTGGCGTTCCACCAGCGGAGCCAACTAGGCCGCAAAACGGCCGCGGAGTTCCTCGCCGAACTCCGCCGCCTGGCCTCCGACTGCAAGTTGGAGGGACACCTGGCCCTGGCCCTGAGGGACCGTCTGTGGGAGGAGAAGCTAAGGCGATGCATCATGGAGGGTGAGAAGGTTACCATAGCGTCGGCCATTGTAACCGCCACCGTGTCCCACCCAGCCACCTCCACCGCACATTAAGCAGTAATCACTGCGCCAGCAGACAGTCTCGGCGAGGAGGTCCACCGCACCCAAACTCCGCGCCGCACCCCAGCAGCGAACACAAGCTCCGGCTGCCAGCAGCCCGGCCCAGCACCTCCCAGGTGTGCCAGCTGCGGGGATCAGCATGACCGGAAAACTTGTTGGTTCAGGGGAGCCATTTGTCGAAACTGCGGGCGCACTGGACACATTGCCCGAGTCTGTCGCGCCAAGGTCCCCAGCCGAGCCCAGCCTCTGCATCACCGCACAGATGCCCATTTCGAGGACCTCTACCACCTCACGCACACCGAGGAACAGGTACTGCAACTCCCGGGGAAATCGGCCACCCCTAAGATTATGGCCACGGTAACGATCGAGGGGTTCCCTTGTCGCATGGAGATAGACTCTGGCTCCGCTGCCTCTATCATTTCGGAGGCCACGCTTAAACAGCTATGTCCCAAGGGGGGCCCATGCTTGCGGCCTGCGCAGGTCACGCTCATGGACTTTCAGAGAAACCGGGTGCCAATTAAGGGGGTCGGAACTTTTAGAGTGCAATACGGACAGTTCAGGAGCCGGCTTGACTTGATTGTGGTCGAAGGCGACCTGGTTAGCCTGCTGGGGAGGGCATGGTTCGAGCCCCTAGGAATCACCGTCGAGGGGGTCCAACAGTGTACCGCACAGGGTTTCGAGGGGATCTGCCAAGAATTCCCTGCCGTTTTCGACCCTAAGGTGGCCCCCATCCGGTTCTTCTTCCTTCCGGTACGGCGCGGCGACGCCTGTCCCACTTTCGCTTTCCTTTGAGCCCCCCGAAGCGCGGGAGGGCTCGACCAGCCCTCTTGGGGGGAGGGCTGGAGCAGGGGGCTTTGTTTTCTGCCCCCCCATGGTCGGCAAGCGGGGGGGTGACCAGGAGTGCCCTGATGAGGAGCAACTGTAGGGAGAAGAACGTGGCTGCCATGTTTGGAGTAGACGCGGCCATCCGGAACTGTTTTGAAATCTAAATGGAGATACAATTGCAACCATGTAGCAACACAGAAGAAGAGGCAAGAGTAGAAACAGAAAGAAACCCACGAATAAAGGTACCTAATTATGTGAGTAGCGTGGCCGGGAGAAATACGGGACTCAATTGCAGGACGATATTTTGGTGGGAAAAGAAGGAAGAACGCTTGTGTCTCTGGATTGTACTGTTCTGGCAAGGAGATTAAATTAACAGCTTGATAAAGAGGGACTTGGAAGGAGCAGAAATGGAATGCATGATGAGAAATGAGGAAGATATGGGTGAAAGCATGGAAGATGGAGAAATAACTATGGAGCAGTTCATCAAGGCTATGATTGAGGTGGTAAAAAAGTGATGTGAACAAGCTTGCGCAGAAATAAGGGGAAAATATAACATGCAAACAGAAGTAGAGGAAAAGGAAAAGCAGGAGCAGGAGCGAGAGCAATTTTCCATAAAGGTGGTTTCAGAAGAGGGCCAAATAATGAATAGGGACCAGGTTCTGGAAGATAACTTTGGGAATACACAAATGAAGGATTACGTGGAACCGAAAGTTCTGCCAATGGAAATAGTAGGAAAGAACTTAAAAAATAAAAAATTTCTTGGTGTTAAACTGGAACTGTTAAAAGGAAAAGGTCTCTGTGTAAGACTGGAGTGAGAGAGAAATAAAAGGGACAAAAGAAGGAGAAGAAGGGCGTGGAAGTTTAAAAGAGACAAAGGACGCTGGAAAATGGATTGGCTGAAAATCAGAGAGGGGAAGCATGGAAGGTTAGGACTGTTTAAAGAACGTAGACACGTTGACATGCTAAGATTGAAATGCAGACTTCAGATGTTTAAGAGGAAAATTAAGCCATATGAATTGTATTTATTTATTTATTTTCCTCTGGATACAGGATCAACGGTAAAATGAAATAAAACCTACTTATGAATGTAATTATGTATTAAAATATATATTGTTGGTGTAAGCTAGAGGTGTTAAAAGTGTTACAAAGTGATTAATTGTCTGGTGGGGTTGAAAATTAATTTTGAAAACAGGTTGATATTGGAGATGAG
>NW_015163655.1:143312-149391 GCF_001447785.1 Gekko japonicus | reverse complement strand
CCCCGATCCGCATGCACGCCAGGACGGTTCCACTGACATTTAAGCCTAAAATTGACGCGGAACTCGATCGCCTAGTAGCACAAGGCGTTCTGGAGCCGGTCTCCCACACGGCGTGGGAGACCCCAATAGTTGTGGTGGAGAAGCCAAATGGAGCGGTCAAAGGTGGCCCCCGATCCGCATGCACGCCAGGACGGTTCCACTGACATTTAAGCCTAAAATTGACGCGGAACTCGATCGCCTAGTAGCACAAGGCGTTCTGGAGCCGGTCTCCCACACGGCGTGGGAGACCCCAATAGTTGTGGTGGAGAAGCCAAATGGAGCGGTCTGCATCTGCGCGGACTATAAATGTACTCTGAATAAGGCGCTACAGGACCACACATATCCGGTTCCTGTGGTTAGCCACGTACTGGCCACTTTAGGAGGGATCTAGCCCAGGTCTACCAGCAGTTGCCAGTAGACGAGGCGACCGCTGACGCGCAAACGATTGTGACCCACCAGGGGGCGTTCCGTGTAAAGCGATTGCAATTCGGGGTGAGTGTGGCTCTGGAACTGTTCCAACAACTGATGGACTCTCTCCTCAAAGGAATCCCGGGCATCACACCATTCTTCGATGATGTGATGATCGCTGCCACCTCGCCAGCAGACTTCGCGGACCGTCTCCGCACGGTGCTCCACCGTTTCCAGGAGGCAGGACTGAAAGTAAAATTGGAGAAATGCCAGTTGGGGGTGCCGTCAGTGGACTTCCTGGGGTTTACGGTAGACGCGGAGGGCCTCCACCCGACCCGGGACAAAATAAAGGCAATAGTGGAGGCCCCCCCGCCAAAATCTAAGTCAGAGCTACAGGCGTTCTTGGGAATCCTCAATTTTTACCATGCCTTCTTGCCCCACAAGGCGACGGTAGCAGAGCCCCTCCACCGTCTGTTGGACAAGCAGGCCCCTTGGGTGTGGGGGCCTCGCCAGGCTTCCACGTTCCACCATGTAAAAAAAACTGTTGATCTCAAACGCGGTCCTGGCTCACTTCAACGAGGCGCTGCCGGTGATTTTGGCTTGCAACGCCTTGCCCTACGGGGTCGGGGCTGTGTTGGTACATCGCCTTCCCAATGGCCGGGAGGTCCCGGTCACATATTACTCGCGCACTCTATCTGCGGCTGAGCGGAACTACGCCAAGATAGATCGCGAAGAACTAGCGATAGTGGCCGGGGTCAAGAAGTTCCACGACTTCATCTATGGCCGGCCGTTCACAATCGTCACCGACCACCGCCCGCTCCTTGGCCTTTTCGCGCCCGATCGCCGGACGCCGCAGGTCCTCTCCCCGCGGGTCTTGCTGTGGACCATCTTCCTCGTGGGCTACAATTATCGGCTCCTACACCGCCCTGGAAAAGTCATGGGCCACGCGGACGTCCTTAGTCGTCTTCCCCCGCCAGAAGTGGTTGAGGATCCGGCCCCGGCACACCGGGCCCTCCAGTTGGAGGGCCTGCCAGAGGCCCCGTTGCAGGCTGCAGACATTGCCTGCCACTCGGCCCGGGACCCCATCATCTTCCGGGTTCTGGGCTGGGTGGTGGTGGGGTGGCCTGCAAAGACAGACAACCCCGAGTTTACGGCATTTGCAACCCGGCGGGATGAGTTATCCATGCACAAGGGCTGCCTGCTGTGGGGAGACAGAGTCATGGTCCCCAGCACCCTCCAACAGAAAGTCCTCCAGGCCCTGCACAAGGCACACCTGGGCATCGTCAGGATGAAAGGCCTGGCAAGAAGCTACGTCTGGTAGCCAGGCATCGACGCGGAGGTAGAAGCCTGGGTGAAACGGTGCCAGGCCTGCCAAGCCGTGCGACCCAGCCCACCGGGAGCGCCACCTCAGTCGTGGGAATCCACCCGCACCCCGTGGTCCCGGCTCCACATAGACTTTGCCGGACCATTCCATGGACTATTGTTCTTGGTTACGGTGGATTCCTACACAAAGTGGCTGGAGATAAGCCCCATCTCCACAATGTCCACAAAGGCCACCATCCGCACCCTCAGAAAGATTTTCGCCACACACGGGCTGCCTGACACCATCGTCTCGAACAATGGGACAGTGTTTACGTCCAAGGAATTCCAGCAGTTCCTCAACAGCAACCTGATACAGCACATCAGGTCGGCGCCTTTCCACCCCACGACCAACGGCCAAGCCGAGCGAATGGTCTGGACAGCGAAGGAAGCGTTGAGCCATTTGTCAGACGGGCACTGGAAATACCGCATCGCCCGGTTCCTTCCTGCTGACGCAGCGTACAATGCCAAACCCGGTAAACGGGTGATGCCCAGCGGAGCTGTTGATGGGCCGGAAGCCGACGATCCTTTTGGACCGCTTGCACCCTGATCGGGCTCCTGGCCAGAGGAACTCTGCAGAGCAGAGGGAAGCGCCGCGCAGGTTCTTCCCAGAGGACCCTGTCTTTGCCAGGAACTTCGGCCGGGGTCCTGAGTGGATCGCTGGCCGCGTCATTCGTCCACTGGTCACCGTCATGTACGAGGTGTCCACGGAGTGCGGGCAGGTCCTGCGGAGGCATATCGATCAGCTCCGATGGTGAATGTTACCAGAACTCCCAATGGAGGAGGAACCGAGACAATGGGCGATTTCGGAGGAGGCTCCACCAGAGGCCACTGCGCAGGAAATGCCCACAGAAGAGTGTCCACACCTGAGTCCCAGTCCCCCGGCAGCTGCCAGGGAGACCCCGACAACGGATGCGGCTGAACCAGAGACCCTGGCACTGCTCCCGAATCCCAGCACAGGGGTTGGGACCCCTGAGGTCCCAATACCAGGCCCCCGACGGTCAACGAGGGTACGACAGTCCCCATCATACCTAAAGGACTATGTGACCTAGGGTGGGTCCGGACTATGGGGGGAGGGATGTTGTGTCCGCTGACCGCCACCAGAGGTCAGCGCACACTCCTGAGCTTGAATCAGCAGAACTATGGGGACTAGGATTCTGGTCTCTCCAATGGAGGACCAATGGGACCTTGGCGGGAGATTCAAACCCGCCAACGGGACCTAGGGGTGTGTCCCCAGGGATGTATATAGTTGGCCACCCGGCCGTTGTTGTTTGTCTTTGTTGTGTACCAGTAAACCATGCTGATCACTACATCGGTTCCAGAGGTTTCTTAATGCATCGAACCCACTACACTTCAGCCAGATTCCCAAAAAGCAATAGACACATACAGGAGATAATGGTACGCTCACCTAGAACTGTTGTTATTTTTGATACTGTTGTTTCCATTGCTAATGAGAAGAAGAAGAAGAAGAGATTGGATTTATACCCTGCCCTTCACTACCCAAAGGTGTCTCAGAGCGGCTTACAAACTCCTTCCCCTTCCCCTCCCCACAACAGACACCCTGTGAGGTAGGTGAGATAATCCACAGTACATTTTTAGAAAAGCATCTTATCTTTTTAGCAGTGAAAACAGCTGTACCCATAAATGATGTACTTGTGTATGTTTAATTTGTTTGGATTCTAGCTATAAAATCCAGCAAAACTCAAGTAAATTATGCTTTGAAGAAAGCATCAATAAAGCCAGTTCTCTTGATTGTTTGCCTTCTGTGACTCATTTTGGTGATCAGACCTGAGTGATACACCCACACCCACCCAGTGTTAATGAAAGAAAATTACACTCTAGACATTTCCAATTCAAATTTAGGCTAGATTTTTCTATGGCACTAGTTCATCGATTTTTTTCTTTTGCAGGGTACTTAAATGGGCTCTGTAATTTCACTTGTCCACATACCTTCATTGATCATCAGACCATTAGGAAAAAGGATCTTGTATGGTTTTCTTCCTCCCACACATATAACCCTCAATAAATAGTTATGAAAATTTAACTTCAAGAAATGTCAAAGACACACTGTACTTTCCCAACTACTTGATATTTAATTAAATTTGTTCTGCATGTAAGGCAACCTAATGTGAACTCAGCAAATAGCTGCACACAACATTCACTTTCCATAAATATGAAGGAAAGTTTAAACTCTGAAGTGTTTTGGAAAAATCTGAATGAAAGAATCAGAAACAAAGTCAGATCAAAATTAGTTGTTCCCATTTGCACAAAACGTTGTGTGGATATCTTCTCATTACTTTTATTCTATTAATTCCTTGATAAGTGACAAAGGGTAGAGCAGCAGGGATCAAAGCTAGTCAAGAAAAAACATTTCCCACAACTCTGCCCATTGGCTGTTGCTTGAATCTCGAAGTAACCTGAGCCCCAGAGGCCAAAGAAAGACAGATTGAAAGCATCTAGGGAATTACAAGTGTTTTAATACTGTTTAAATGTTTTACTATACTATCAAATGTTTTGCTGATTTTGTGTAAGCCGCCCTGGGCCGGCCTAGGCTGGGAGGGCGGGGTATAAATCTGATTAAATAAATAAATAATATCATGTTAACGGAACCTTTTAGTTCCTTTTTTAAAAAACCCGGGTGTGTTGCACAAGGAGCACAAAACTCTGCACTTCCCAGAATTGCTCTACTGCCAAATTGCCCAATGTAAAACTGATACTCTAGCCTACACAGAAGGTTAGATTAATTATTAACCTATTGAAAGGCTGAATTATCAAACCATTGAAAGGCTGACTATCTCAAGACAAAGCTGAAGCACTTTCAAATGATAACAGAACACACTTTTTGTACTTAAAATTAATATTAATTCTGGTCACAGTACAGCCAGCCAAAGTCTCTTTTTTATTTAGTTGGGCAGCCTCCCCTAGAATGGTTTCATATTTAGTGAGTGGGGGTGGTTTTGTTTTTTAATGTTTAGCTCTCATTGAGCTGTCATTCTGCCATGCTCTTTTGCTCAAAATATCTACAGAGCATATGTATCCATTTGTTTCATTTCAGTGACATGCTAAGCTTCCATGTATTTATTGTCCTTGAGGTAAGTTTCCCACATGCAATAAAGGTGGCGGGGAAGGTTAAAACACCATAGATCCAGCAGCTGTGGGGCTGTGCAGATCTCCTAAGATCATGAGTGATGTCAGTGGGGGACAGAAGCCAAATCTTGATCTCCTTCTTCCCAGCAGGTAGCTTTGCCAACATTGCCAGCCTCCTGTTTGGTCAGTTAATATAAACAGGACCTTGAGTGCATGCATCTCACCATCAAACATAATGATCAATGCATTCAGGCCATCCTATATGGACAAGTTATCTAACAAGTTAAAACAACATTCCTGGTATTTCTGCATTAAAAGCTGGCATTTTTACACTTGATCTTAGCCAAGAGGCTGAGAAGACTGATAAGATAAAAATGAAAATATAAGTTTTTAAGTTAATAGGTATAGGTCATATATATTTTAAGCTATACTGTTATGCCATTACACCATATATATCCTGTTAAACATTTGTTAAGCTATTATATCATATACTTTGTTACATATACATAATATTTTGAAGAAGGAAGGTCCCTAATTTCCATTAAATTGCCCTCATACTAGGTTTTTTTGGTAATCATGTTTTTGATCTGTTTTTTTCCCATTCCTTCTTTTTTCTGTATCCTTTATAATAAAGTTTTAATTTTTTTAAAAAAGGTGGCATTTTTGTGTGCATGGAAAAGAAAGAAATGAACAAACGTTTTCAGACATCTGGTAGGTTAAACTACGAGCCTGCAAGAACAGAACACAAATTCCCAGAGTCTAGGTGCAACCAAGCCAAAGCTAAATGTTGTTAAATCCTAAAGTTTTGGTGAGAGAGCATGTAGAATGTGCTTAATTTACCCATTGGAACCAAAGAGAGTTAAAGGTGCTGAACTTTGGCTCTGTTGTGCCTCCCTGCATGAAGATCATTGCTCTCTTGATTTGGAAGCGGCACCAGTTAGTGGAATGGCTGTTGTTTTGCAGCACTGTTAGATCACATTTATTCAAATAGCTAGCCTACTTAATCCTAAAAAGACACTGGAACAGGTAACAATAAAATGGAGGTCTGGAAAGAATTGAGGCTATAATCCTGAACACAGTTACTTGACAATAAGTTTTATTGCAATCAGCAGGATTTAATTCTGAGTAAAGGCTGTACTCGTAATGCATACATACCTGAAAGTAAACCCCCCACCCTGGCAAGCAG
>NW_015163655.1:103954-143254 GCF_001447785.1 Gekko japonicus | reverse complement strand
ACAAATGCTCTGACCTAAACCTACCACTATTTTAGTCTCAGACACTAGAAGCCAGTCTAAAGAAGCCTAAACACTCTATACTCCTTCAAAAATATGCATGAGCTTTGGCAAGTCTCCAAGGGAAGTGCCTGTCTCTCAGTGGACTTGGTCTTTGGATGCAGGAGACTTGGGGCTGACAGTTAATAAAAATAAACAGCAGAGGACACAAGAGTGGCCCACCTGGCTTCCTCTCTCCATTTTCAATGGGCGTTATGCATAATTCACAGGCAAGTTTGCATCTGCAGCTTGGCTATTCTCAGCTCCTAAGGATTCCAGCCAGCCTTGCCCAGTCTCCTCCCAGCTGGCACACGTGCCTGGACCACTTGGCAGGTGACAGCCACCATGCACATTTGACGGTGGCATTTTTAGAAACACGGCAGTGGTGAACTCACCCTCCCATTTGTGGAAGCTACTTATTGTGGAAAGTATTTCCCCTCTTATAAGCACATTCTCCCTATCTTCAAGATCATTTAAATGTTATTTATATTCTTCTCTCTCTGTGCAAGTCATTCCATTGTCTTTAGATCGCTTTAGCTGGAGGCAGGATACAGCACTTTGACCCTATGCCAACCATATTTTTGGTACAAATGTGTTTTGCTAGTGTAAGGGGATGAATAATCTAAGCAACAGCCTTGGCCATCTCATTTATGGCAAGAGGGTGTCAGTCTTTGCTAGTATGAATAGTTATCTGTGGACAAACACATAGCAGAAAATAAGCATACAGTACATTTAGTTTATGAAAAGAGCATGCCTACCAGAATTCTGTGACAGCTCCATGTAGGGAACCACATGTTGTCTAATAACTAGAGCACTGGACACCATCCTTCTCCATACTACAGCCGTGGTTTTTGTCCTCACCACAAACCTATGAGGTAGGGGCTTGGCTGAGAGATGCGCTCCAGGCTGTGTCCAGGGAGCTTCATAGCCGAGGAGCAGTTTGATCTTGAGTTTCACATATCCATACCAATGCTCCCTCTAAGCTGTGGAGTCTTGTGAGCAAAAATTCTACTTTGTGAGCTGCTGGCATTAAAGTTGTGAGTGAGCGATTTGGCTACTGCATAAGTTAGTTTGCTCTGGAGCCATCCTTTCTGAGCTAAGACAAATGTTTGAGCCAGAGGCTAAAAAACTGTGAGCTACCTCACACTAACTCAGCTTAGAGGGAACATTGACTCTAAACTCCAGTCCCTCATATCACACTTGCCTTCTGAGTGCTCTTGGCCATTTCCACAGATCAGCCTCAGCTCTTCAGTCAATAAAACAGCAGTAATTGATGCCTAAATATACTAGTTAATGATAAATGAAATTAGGCTGGTAAAGCACTGAACCTGCAGGGCCAAGATAAACAACATATTGCAGGGTTACTGTAGCTGCAGAGCATGTTGCCATCTACAGGAATTTTGCTTTAAGACAATATGATTGTTTTTCATATGCATACTAATTTGTTATAAGCTAGGATGTAAAAAGCTATATAAAACTCGGAACTGAAGTGCTCTTCTGTAGCAACAAACATCAAATCACACTCTCTGGCTCCAGATTAATCCAGAGCAGAATCATACCTACCTGCCTCATGCCACTCATAAAGTTTTTCAATCTGGGGAAAAATCCTTACCACTGTATAGATCTCTTGACTGCAATTGCAAATGGATATCCTTGTTAAGCAATCGTCAGCTATGCTGCCATGATGTTTATGGGCAGGAGTGCATTTGCTTGACCTGTGTACCAACTGCTGCTTCATTCCTTCGTTCCTTATTATTTCTGACCTTGTAGGTTGCCTGTGTAGTGTCTTCCCATCAATTACCCGTGGGACTAGTTTCCGATTCCCAGCTTTGGCCTTAACAGCCTGGGGCCCCATTCTCCCGCGCCAGGAGTCAGGTCAGGCCGATTGGCCTAGGGATGGGGGGGTCCATACGAATGCCCTATATCCCATTATGCTTGTAGGAATGTAGCCATTCCTAACAGTGACAATGTTACTGCCTCTATAGCTCTGACAATAAAGTATAACCTTATGATAAGCATGTACTCAATTGTTTGGCTGTGGAACCTTACAGCAATCTTGACTATGCATAGTTTGAAATGATAAGCATTAGATCACTCTGAATATAATGTAAAACAGATTCTCCTCTAACATTTTTAAAAAATCATTTATTGAAACTTTCCTTTATCCTTAAAAATGAGAGATAACAAACAGTTAAGAAAAACCTTTTAACTCTTAGAAAAGCAAACACATTGTCTGGATGGTAAAAATTATCTGGAAGAGCGCTTATATGTATATTATATGGTTAGTGATTGTGAATTCACAGTCCAGTCCTCTGCCTTTATCTAGGTGAGAAAAGGAGCAAAAGGAATAAGCGAGAGAAACAAGAGGGAATGGGAAGAGAGTCTTTGTGCCTCACCTAGACCAGCTACATGAAACATTAGATTGAGGCTGTTGGGCACACAGTCCAGAAAGGCGCTTCATGTGCCATTAAGGATGTATCAGGTATTCCTTCACAGTACATGTGTGTACACTCTCTCTCACTCATGCACATTATTGGCTTCTGAATAGCTAAGAATCTTCATTTGCTGCTTAGATCTCAACCTTCTCATTAAAGAATAGGACCTCTAATTTAATTTATAGTCTGGCATTGTGTCTAGAATAGCCAGGAAACCCTAAGATTGTCTGGCAGCCAAAAGTCCTAGCTCTTTAGCATTATGCACCACTAGGTGGCTAGGTAGACTTGTTTTTAAGGCAAGAGATGTTTCAGAGATGGTTTCCCACTGCCTGCTTCTGTGTCACGACCTTGGTATTCCTTGGAGGTTGCCCTTCCAAGTACTAGCCACGGCCAACCCTGCTTAGCTTCTGAGATTTGATGGGATTGGACTAGCCTGGGCCATCCAGGTCAGGGCACTAGAACCTCTAATTAGTATTTACAGAATTGCAATAGACCGACAGTATAAAATGCATGCATGGAATTAAGCATAAACCTTCATGGAGCAATGTCGCACTCAATTTCCAATGGTCCTTTAAAGTCACATTACCATCGAAAAATGTAAAGTTATCACACAACAAAGGGAGCTACAGCAATACCTAGAAACATATATATCATATCTGGATCTCAAGAGGCAATGCAAGAATCAGTGTGGTGAAGAGGCCGGGCAACAGTTCTGGCACACTTGCTTCAGGAAACCTGGGGTCCCCTCCAGATAACAGATGTCACTCTATGCCCAGGGCTAATCCAGGATGGAAATATCAGATCCCATCCATGAGATACAACCAGCAGGGCATAGTGGTTACAGTGTTGGACTAGGTTCTGGGAAAGCCAGGTTCAAATCCCGGCTCTACCATGGAAGGTTGCTGGGTGACCTTGGGCCATTCACCTACTCTCAACCTAACCTACCTCACAGGGTTGTTGTGAGGACAAAATGGAGAACAGAGGAATAATGTAAGACACCTTTGATCCCCATTGAAGAGAAAGGTGGGGTATCAATGAAGTAAATAAATACGTAAAAACTCTTAATTAACTGATTGCATTAATCTAAATTTAAGTATCTAGAATGATTGTTTTAAAATGTACAACTTGCGCAGCACATATACTAGATAGATAGATGTACTCCAACTTTTACGCAACATTAGCTGGTTTGGAACATCCATAAAATATAGCAATCAGGGTTGTTTGGGAAGAGTAACATCAGAGATGGTTTTGTGAGAATCCATGTGTAACCTTCAGCAGTTATTGTATGAAAACCAAGAGACCAGGGTTCAAGATTTGTAATAATTCTAGGCTATGGAGTCAGCGGGCCATTTGTTTGACTGTATGTGAGACAGCATATTATAATGTCAATATTGTTTTAGGTTTGACAAGACCAAGTGGCACTGAGATTTTATAAAGATGCATAAAATGAATAGGTTCATTTCATCTTCCAACCCAGATTCAGAGAGGGAAAGAGAAGCAAAAATATATTTTCAGCTACAAATGGATACAATACAGAAGGCAAACATATTTGAACACACTCAAACATATAGCAATCTCATGGTAAGAACTGTTAGAAAAGAGAAAAACTAGAGGGAAAATATCTTTACAATTTTTATTTTTAATAAATACATTACACCGTCAAACAATAGTATAGAAAATGGAGATCTCACTTGTGCTTTGGTCTTAGAAAAATCTCAAAGAAATGCTTCAATAAAGAGGGGGGAAGCTTTGTTATTTGAAGGGAATGTGCTGGGAAAGTTCCTTAATATTATTTCAAGTGTTCTGGAATAAAAATTATACATTGTTTGATAACAGAGGAGTTCCTTCATATCTCAGTTCTTTCACATTACCAAACCATTTGCAGTATTTTCCACCATCTTCCACTGGAGCTCCTCATTGCCAATGCAGAGCTGTATGTGTGGAATAAAATACCCAGAGACCTTTCCCCACTTCTATTCCTCAAGCAGGTGTCCATTATGCTGAGTGTGTGGCAATATGCT
Source organism: Gekko japonicus (assembly GCF_001447785.1). Taxonomy (NCBI): domain Eukaryota; kingdom Metazoa; phylum Chordata; class Lepidosauria; order Squamata; family Gekkonidae; genus Gekko; species Gekko japonicus. Next base: position 138,762 of record NW_015163655.1, on the reverse strand, counting down.
TGGTCACTACCTGTAACTAGAGGACTATCCTTGCTTCTCATAGAAGGATCCAGGGGCCCTGGTCTTTCCAGACCTCTCTAGGGCAGGCCATCTCTCCTCCAAGTGACAACAGCCAGACTGCATGCATGGTAACAGCCTTGAATGTTGCCACAGGCCTAACACAATGCATAACCTGCCAAGAGTCAATGGGTAAGGAGGAGGGAGAACAGGGGCTCTAGAGCTGTCACATAGATCCCCTCCTATGCATTTAGCTGTATACCAATGAAGAGTTGCACCCATGCGAGGGGATGGTGCATGCCACTAACTGCTTTGTACCCTCATCCTATACATCTTAAATTAGAAGGGCAATGGAAAAGGAATGAGAAAGTTTCAATAGCATTCTCAGGAATTTACGTTCATACTCAAGAGATCAGCATTAGGCCACCGAAACAAATATCAGAATGAAGCAAAAGAAACTTCCCAAATTGAGTTTTCAATTTTTTTTAGGACAAGAACATATTCCTACCAATACTGGTTATAGATATATGGATTTTGCAGCTCATCACACTGCTCTTTCACTTCTGGAATTAACAGAAGTAGAATTCAGAAGGCAATATAAAGGAAACAACACTAAGATGATGTCCAGTATGCTTCCCTCCATTTAATCCATTTTATTATTTATTTATTTTACTTAGCATAAGACTCCCTGCTCTATCTGGATCCAAGCAGAGGTTAGTGGAGGAATCTGTCTAAATGCATTTATTCCAGTCTCTTCCCATTCCTCTCATGCCTTGCTTGATTTAGATCAGCATATCTTCTCAACAGAGGAAGGAAGTGCAACATATGATCCATGCCCAGATCTATGCTGTCCACCAGCCAGTTCAAAACCAATGCCTGCCACTTTTAAGAGCATCTGGCCAACACTTTTCCTCTGCTGGACCCCTTCTCTTTCTTCTTCCTGTACCTGTAGCTCATTAAGTAAGCAAGCTTACCTTTTGTTTATACTTTACAAAGTCCTGTCTCTTTGGGCCTTTCTTCTGTCAGAATAGCATCAGATCCCTATCATAAATTCTCCCATTTTGTTCGCCTCATATTCATGATTCCACCCTCCCTTGGGAATTTTACAAAAAGGGAAACAGTCTTTTCTTCAGGATGTAAAGCACTGTGGCCAAAAACAAAGCAAGGGCAAGGAAGATGAGCAGTTTATCAGTCAATTCCCTGCGATTGTACTTTGTAATGAGTTTTCGTCCCAACTGTATTGTTCCAGACATGGATTTAAACTCTTCATTTGCATCCAGAATGGTTCGTGAAGAATTGACTGAAAGAGAACACATAACATTTCAGCTCAAAGTGTTTCAGATAATTGGACAAACAAACAGAAAACAAAATATAAAATATTGTACAAGATATCCATGTACTCTTAGTAACTGACATAGTATGGAGTCATGCATTTTGTACAGAGTATTTAAAAAAACCTTTAATTTTATTTGTTTATTTAAACTTTGAGAAAGTAGCCCTAAGAGGAACTCCTGCACAAAGCTTCCATTTCAAACCTTTCTGTCTCAGCTGCCAACCAATGGCAATATCAGAAGGTACACCTCCATCCCCACTGCTAGAGAAGATTATTGCTTTCATACATTTAAGGGAAATCGAAAACCTCAAGTTAAAATGTTGTGAAGTGAGCAGCTAAAGAACTGGTTGATTTATGTATAGTTGGCCTACAAAAGACCTTTCAGGTTGTTGATTTGGGGAATTAATATCTTAAGTTTGGAATGGAAATTCAGCACAATCAGTCACACTATTACACAATTCTAGGTTTCCATTTAGAAGACCGTTTTGTCTCCTGTCAAGTATTTGTCACAGTAAGAGATAACATAAGGCTTCCTGAGCCCAAAGTCAAATTACTTATTGCATGTCACAGCAAGGACTTCTTTGATGTTTTGCAATAACAATAATATTTTAATGGCAGATTAAGTACAGGTAGCCTTTTTGGGGGGAAGATTCTGGTACCTGACATTTAGCGCACTGAAAGTTTCCACACAGCCATGATGGCCTCTAGAAAGGTGCAGCACAAACCTACCAAACATGACTGTTGAACAACTTCACATCATTTCAGTCAGGCTTATACGGGGCAAAGAATATGGGATGAGACTGCACACCACAGGTCCTCCAATCCCCCCCTCCCCGAAAATAGGGTTGCCAAGTCCAAATTCGGAAATATCTGAGGACTTTTGGGGTGGGGCCAGGAGACTTTGGGGGTGGAGCCTGGAGACTTTTGCGATGTCATTTCCTGTGATGTCACTTCCTGTGATGTCACTTCCTGGTCAAATGGCAAGTGGTGTCACTTCCCCTTCTGATGATGTCACTTCCAGTACACTGCACCAAAACCTCACCTCTTCCTGTGATGTCACTTTCCAGGCACTCCCCCAAACCCGCCTCTCCCTCTGAAGTAACCTTCTTTAAAAAAATAAAATTTAAATTCAGTGTCATATATCAATTCTCACCCCACCTTTCCCCTATTTTACACTACCTCTAGGCTTTTAGGCCTCCTTCCAGTGCAAAAATAACAAAAAGCTTTAAGAAACATAAAATGCTTTAATTTAAACATTTAACTATCAGAAGGAAAAAACAATCAAACAGCACAATCAAATAGCAACTGCTACAGCTGTTCGAGACCCAGGGTGAGCTCCTGGCCCTAGTCCCAGCTCCCGCCCACCCAGCGGTTCGAAAGCAATTAATATAAGCGAGTAGATGAATGGGTACCTGCCCTTAGGTGGCAGGGGGCACCCTCCCCGTACGGGTGTGTGTGGCAGGAGCAGTAGAAGCGGCTGCAGTGGCGGCGGTGGAAATGGCGGCGATGGAGTGGCATAGCGTCGGAGAGAAGGCAAGCGGAGAGATGGAGGTGGAGACAGAGGCGGAGCTACAGAAGGACGTGGTGACATGATGCAAGCGCAGCGGAGCCGTACGGACGTTAGCTGGGCTGTAAGTCAATACGACCCACATACCAGACGAGCCCGCCGAAAGAAAGAAAGAAGCCGCCGGACCGGACGACCACACCAGGAACCGAGCACTGACACCCGAAAGACCGCCCGGGAAGAACAACCAAGAAAAACAGCGAACCCTGCCACCTGGGTGCTGGTAGGCAGCCCCAACCCCTGTAGACATGTGGCCTTAGTTAGGGATAAATTTGGAACTTGTAAGTCACTCAGAGACCCTTCGGGGTTGGAGCGGGGTAGAAATTGAAGATATAAATAAATAAATAAATAAAAGTGAAGCCCTTTTCACTGATTTCAGTAGGAAAGATAAGCACACACTTATGGGATTCAATGTGCTTAATTCTGACCGAATGAGACCAAATGCATTATAATGAAAACAAAAAGTATGTGTGCTAGGCCCTAGAAAAAGATCACCATTCACACTATGCAAAATACACAACAGAAAGGTCTAAGAACTGAAGGCTGAACACTCTGCCAAAATCCTCTAGCTAAAACCCTGGAGAGTCCCTGCCAGTCAGAGTAGACAATGCTGACATTGATGGACTGATGGTAGAGAGACCATGCTTTGTGTGCATTGTGTGTGAGCTAAAGGCAATGTGTACCAAAGGAAAAAGAACACAAGAGATGCCAATGTTGGATCAGGCCAAAGGCCCATCCAGTCTAACACTCTGTCACACAGTGGCCAAAAATACCAGGTGCCATTAGGAGGTCCAGCAGTGGGGCCAGGACATTAGAAGCCCTCCCATTGCCCCCCCCCCCAAGCACCAAGAATACAGGGCATCACTTGCCCCAGCCTGAGAGTTCCTCTCTATACCTTCTGGTTAATAGCCACTGATGGACCTCTGCTCCATATATTTATCCATATAACCTGGAACTGGCTCGGGTATTTCTGGAATGTGTGTAGCTATCACCAGATCAGCTCCATCTCAGCTCCTTTGTTTCCTTACAAATTCCACAGCTTCATGGCAACACCATTCTGCAAAAACATGGTTCTGAAACACAGATCCTCATGGATCCTTGGATTTTTTGCATTGGGTCACCCCAAACACAACATCAAATCACATAACATGTCCACAGCAACAGCTAGTACAGCAAAAATCACAGATCCACGGCTTCGTGGTGACACCATTCTGCAAAAACATGATCCTCATGGATGTTTGGGTTTTTTGTATTGGGACACCCCAAACATACCATATCATATCCATGGCCACAGCCTGCACCACAAATATCACGGTGCCACGGCTCTGTGGCAACACCATGCTGCAAAAACATGGTTCCGAAGCACGGATCCTCATGGATCGTTATGATTTTTGCTTTGGATCCTTATGATTTTTGCATTGACCTTGGGCAAGCCATAGTTCTGACGAGCTGTTCTCTCAAGGACAGCTCTGGAAAGAGCTCTCTGAGCCCCACCTACCTCACAGAGTGTCTGTTGTGGGGAGGCGAAGGGAAAGGAGTTTGTAAGCCGCTCTGAGACACCTTTGGGTAGTGAAGGGCGGGGTATAAATCCAATCTCTTCTTCTTTTCTATTCGAGGTATAAGGTTTCTTGTGCCTCATTCTCAATTGAACTAACTGGTGATTTCAACTGTCTCCAACAGCTCCCTTTGGCTGCCTTTAGAGAAAGGATGATATCTATGGGTTTCTTTTCTCTCTCTTTTTTTAAAAAGGGAGATTGCTAAAGTGATCAAGTTTGATCCTGCTCTTTGAGGGGGGCTTCCATTTTTAAACCCTCCCCCAAAATACTTCCTGGTGCATTTTGCAAAAAAAAAAAGGGGGTGGGGAGAGCTCCAATCAAGTGAACTAGGAAATTCTCAGTGGCTGTTTGACATGGGAAGGGGGAGTGGGTGAATGTCTAGAGAAACAATAAACCTCTCCTTCAAATTTTTCCTCTGTAGTCCTGCCAGGAAGGCTAAATGTACAACTGTCCTGTTTTTCTTCCCTTGCCCACCCACCTCTCTCTCTCTCTCTTCCCTCTGCTGCATTTCTGAGCACAGGTGTTGGCCTAAAAGGCACCCCTCCCCTAGCTGTGGCCCCCATCTGCCCGCTGTCCCTTGTTGCAGGCTTTGAGAACACACCACAAAATGGTTTTTAGGAGGCTTTCGGTGTGTGTGTTTATTGGTGCAAAAAAAAGAGGAGAGGAGGAAGTGGAGTGGAGGAGAGGTGAGAGATTTCCTCCAGTCTGTTTCTTGCTTTTCGACCATGCAACTTCCCTACTTGCTTTGCAAATTGCACCTGCTGAATTCTTTGCAATTGTAATAATATTTTGGAGAGGTTGTGGTGGGGGGTTGCTAAGGTTTGTGTGGCTTGATTGGAAGGGGGAGAGGAATCTTTTTTTCTTGGAGATTGCATTGCCTACAACCAGAGAATGCTGATTCTCCCTGCAAAAGGCAAACCTTCGCCAGCGACATTGCAATAGCATGGAGGCAGTTTGGAGGAGTCTGAATTGCTTTCTCTTTGCAAGTGCAAAATTTCTTTTTAGGGGCAGGAACAAGCTGGAGGAAGGAGGCTGTCTTTCCCACCCTCCTCAATCCTCCCACCGAGGAGCCACACACACACACTCCACCACCTTCCTTTCTTTTGGGTAGAGGACACTGAACCCCCCCCCCCCCCCGCTCTATGAAAGTTAGGGCTTGACTCCTGATGAGACATAAAAGAGGGATTTCTCACCACCACTCAAGCAACATTGGAGAGGCTGGAAAGAGCTGCGATACGGCCAGAGGCAAGAAGGAGAGCAGGGCTTCTGAGGAGGGAGGGGCAGCTCGGAAGCCAGCCGGAACTGTGCTCCAGGGAACACGCTCTAGCCCTTGTCTCTATGGTTTTCATAACCATAGAGACTTGGAGGACTTAATTGCTAGAGCGGCAATTTCCGCCGCCATTTCCCCCCCCGGGCCCGAATTTTTAAAAAGCAGGTAAGGGGGCTTTAAATCGGGGGTTCCCGACCCCAGCGGGGGCTTGGCAAGCCTACCCGAAAATTAAGATGTTTTCACCTCAGCCATGCTTGGAAGTAAGCTCCACAGATGTCAGGATTTATCTACAAAACGTGCCTGTACCCCAATGTTGGGCTTCCCAGAGTATACTATGATCATGCCAAATTGTTCCACTCCCTCTGTCTTTGAAGTACACCCTAGGAACTAAATATCAATCCTTTTACCAACACATTTCCCTGGCCTTATTAGTACAATGGCAATTAGCCACTTAATAGCTACTGATGATGGTTTACTTACCTAGGGTCTGCATAGCCTCCTCACTTTGCTGGACCTGCTGAGACATCATCCTGCTAATACCCATTAAGCTCTCAGTGATGTTACTGGCCCCTTCAGCCAAGCTTTCCTTGGTAGTTTTTCTAAAAACAAACAGAAAATAAGCTAGCACAAAATAAACCTATATTCCCAATTAGTTAACTTTGATATTGTAATTTGTTCTTGACGTATATCATTATATATACCTATGTTTCTTTCTATACTGGTGAAAAACAATAAAAATATAGGGAAAAAAAGAAATGAAAAACGGTACGAACAAAGCAGCATGTGGACAACAAGCGCTAGGAACTGTAAGGAAGAACATCAGCTTCTTGGGTCTCTAGTAACTTGTTAAAACTATTTTACAAATGATGCCAGAAGGAAAAGGACAAGCCAAGTGGCTGGCTGAGTGAACAGGGAACTGCGTGGCCAAGGATGAGATTCTGAAGCAGAGCCTGACAGCAAGCAATCTGGGAGCTTTGAAGGTACAACATTTGGTAACCGAGCTGTCCAGTTACAAAGGAATGATTCTGTCACCCTTTACCTTCTGGCATGGTCCTTGTAGAGGTAAGATTAATCTCTTTTTTAAAAATCTATTTTTGTACAATCTGCACCAAGTTTTAGGTTATATACAAATACTGTTATTGTTATGAGAGCCAAAGTGATATAGCTGTGACAGTTAGGACCAAAAAGACCAAGTTTCAAATCCCCACTCAGCCACAAAAGCACACTGGGCTACTTGCTTTGACTTCATCGGTGCTTGAGAGAGAAAAAAATGGAGAAGGGGAGAATTATACAAGCCACCCTGAGCGACTTGAGTGAAACGTGATGGAGATTATTATTACCTTTTTCTTAGAGGGTCTCCTCCTCGCAATAATTCATCTTTCTCAGCATTGTCAATGGCAATTTTGCAAGCCAGATTCGCCTTCCTCCATGCTGCCTGATTGCTGAAACCGTCAATATACCATGATTTAGAACAAGAGGGACTAGACAGATACACCAGTCCACACAATCATACCACTATCTTCCGAACAACGTCCAGTCATCTTAGAAAAACACTGTATTGCAGCTCTGCGTTTATTCTGGTTACAGTGTGTTTCATCAGTCCATTGTTTCTATGGAAAAAATACTGGCTGTAGTCAAGAAAAAAACTATAGCTTTACTGCCTGCACACAAGGTTCATCCTTGCCAAACAGATGTTGGTGCTGTCACTTCTGACAGCACAGATCACCAGTTATGAGGAGAGGAGATACTGAGCCTTTAGACATGGGACTGCAATAATGCGGTCATCTGAATGCTACTTTTTTCCTGCATCTTCAAAGTCCATGAAATTCGGCACATTTCACAAGACTGATTTTACAATACCATTTAATTATGAAATAACAATTTTTATGAATAGGATGTGCTTAAAAGAACAAGGGCACAATCAAGCACCTTTGGGTCTCATTCATTGCAATGGGAGATACATAAGCATACCACCAACGTAAACAATGAAGGCAAATTTAAAATAAGTATTCTACATGTTACACGCATTCAGTATCAAAGTACTGGGAAAATGTTGGTTTTTAGGAACAGTGATTAAAAGAACAAAAAGATAGCCCTTGAACAGGAGGGAAGGGCCCTGACTCTGGCACAGCATGTTCTTCACAGATAATTCCACACTATGTCCATAATTTTTGTTAGTGACAATAACCATTAAGATTTTCATTGAAGTGTACCTAGACCTGCCATCAGGAAAAGCAAAAAGAGAATTTATAAACCATCAAATTTTGTTCAGAAAGATGGCCACAGGAATCTGAGCTGTAGCATCAATTTTTTTTAGTCACAGCCAACTGAAAACAACAAATCAAAATGTGTTTTACTTATGAGCCATTTTTATCTTAGCAATTACTATGCAACTACAGGAGTTTCTTGGCAGAAAGAAACAATGGCTACAAACGTAAGGTTAGTATACCGGTCCAATTCTGACACTAAGTCTGTTTTGTGAATTTGCAGGAACACCTTCATTTCTGTGGAACATAATTTTGTTTTGATAAAACTGTATTATGCCCTGTATTATGAATGACTTTTAGAAAAAGGTAACAAACACCAAACAACACTCACCACTCAACTTACCTGAGCATTTGCTTTTTATGGTTCTCTACTTCTAGGATCAAAGCTTGCTTTTCTGATTCTTTATCTTGTTCCTTAGCCATCTGCTCAAGCTCCTATGCAGACCCAGAATCAACACTTTTATTATTAATATTTTGAATCACTTCTGTACACACTTCTCAAAGGAGTCAACTTTATTAGTGTCTCAGTTCTAAAAATCTGACACACTTACTCAGTGGAATATACTTAAACTAAAGCATGTTCAAGATTTAACAGGCATAGCTGGACTTCAAGGCTTGGGTTCAAATAACCCATGGGTTTTGATTAACACTGTATTACCTTTTAACTTGTATATTCTCAACATGTGTACATAGCTACCATGTTGAAAGCCAAGGCTAACAGCCCAATCCTAAGCAGAGCTACACTTTTCTAAGTAGAAGAGCACAGAAGGATGTAACTCTGCTTAGATTGCATGGTGAATGAAGCAAACTAAAATATGAATAACATGATGTAAATCTAGACAAAAATTGTAGGTAACAACCTGATCCATGGAAAATAATTTTTAAAAAATTATGGAACTTAATGTCAATCAGGTATGCTATATGAATGTATGTGCTTTTCATAGGGTTAGGGTTATGCTATTAGGTTAGCAGAAATAGGTCTGAAGTTGCTCTGGCTCATAAAATCAGCTTCTGAGATTCCCTGAAAAGTTGCAAGCAGGCATTTTCCTCACTGTTCCAGTACAAATATTTTTTACCTTTGAGAGCACTACTCAGCCACAGAAAACCATTTTTTTTTTAATGAATGGCTGGTCTTCTGCCAAAATAAATTCCAGTTTAAGAACAGTTTCTTATGTTCAACATAAAGTATCATATGCATGCTCAGAGGAATGCCATGCTTTAGATGGGCAAAATCAGGTGATTCAGTAGAGGTGTAATCTTTCACATGTATGTACACCCTGTACAAGCAGCATACTATGATGTATGAATTTATCATCTGGAATTCAGTGAAGCTGCTTCCTCTGTTTTGTAAAGTCCATGGTTAAGAAACTTAGAAATTTTAGTTCATTCTTAAATCCAATTTAAATAGATTATGAATGTCATGTATGTTCATATTTTAGCTGCCTTTATCTGTCATTCTTTCTGCATTTTTCAAATAAATAAACTTCTAATACATAAACTTCTGATCTCCCCTTAAAGTTGCCAACTGCATCAGGAAGAAAGGCACTTGTTATTTCTTGATAAAGCATAGCATTGGCTGTATTAATATTTACTGTTTCAGTGATATGGAGATGTGCTACTGATTTTGATGCACTCTGAAGAAGACAGTCTACAACAAGAAAGAAACTTAGGAATCTTGTCAGTGGTCTCTTTGGTACATTATTAATCTGTGAGTGAAGGTCAACTATTCTATGATTATATAGACTGAAATTTTGTAGCAAGGACAGTAATGGTCGTGTATACGTGATTCACTTCTTTGTATGTAGCAACAGTGTTAAACAGTGGAAGCATCATTGAATGCAGAGTATTTTGCTTGCTGCTTGTGTATTTATGTCAATTTATGGAATATATGTAACAAATTTGGAAGTTGTTGCAAAGTTGTGATGTCATAATAAGAAATACAATACACTTTTAATGTAAAAATGGAACTTTATTTATATTAATTGAGGTGAACAACTTATACACAGTATTCATCTTGTGGTTTCTACTTCCTATACTGTGTCCCTTTATTTTGGTGAATTCCAAATGGAATATTGATGGCTTTCACTGCAGCCCACATTCACTGAAATCCTCATTTACCTTGTTTTATCATTATTCCTCACCTGTATTCTAAGCCGCAACTGCTGAAATTTTTCCTTTACCTTGGCATTCAGTTCTGTAAGTGTACTTATAGGACCCATGCAGTCCCGGATATCCTAAAAGTAATAACAAGCAACATACAAATGTATTTTTGCTCTGAAGTTCTTTTAGATTGTGTATTGTTAGACTGATCCTCAAAAAGTGATTCTGTTCTCAGAAAGAGTATTCACTAAGCCAGTAAAGCATTTAAAAGAACAACTGCTATTGTTCTATTAATGAAAATAAAATGTTGAAGTTAAAAACAGCAACTACCACTAGGGTGGTTTACATGGTGAGAGCACGCCCATGTTTTAAGAACATAAGACAAGCCCTGCGGGATCAGACCAGTAATCCATCTAGTCCAGCATCCTGTCTCACACAGTGGCCAACCAACTCCCCTGGAGGAACAACAACAGGGCATTGCTATAAGCAATGTGCAAATTAACGCTAAAACTAGTTAATATGTTAAAAAGCATGTACCAAGAATGTGCTTTCAATATAGCAGATGACATGTTTACATGCATGTGGGCATATAAATCAGTGTATCTACATTTATTGTGAGACCGCATTGCTGATCACTTCTTAGAAGCATGAATGTAAGCAGAAGCTTAAATGCACTGACTTCAGTGGACTCACAAAGAGTGAAACTCTGCTTAGATTGCACTGTAAGTGTAAATACCACATGGAAGTGCTTTCCCCTGTAAGATTTTGGTAGTATGTTTACTGGTCCCTCATTATTCCAACATTTAAGGAAGTTTGGCTCTAGTCCACTCCTGAGAAAGAACTGAACTGACTGAGGAAGAGAGCAGAAGGCAGGTCTATTTTACCACACTGTTTTACACAAAATTGTCAGTTTCAGCAAGAGTAACTGATGCAGTCAGTCCTCAAGCCCAACAAGTTTTGGCCATGAGAAGATGCCCTGTTAGAGATACATAAGATAATCTTTTTCAAATAAAAATGGACAACACTGAAAAAATACACTGCAGCAGCCTTTGACTCTGTTTTTGCTGATCACAGGAATGGGCAGCAGGAGCATATAATGGGCAGAAAACATTTAATGGAAGGAACTTGTGGTCTTCGTACCCAACCACAAACAGGAGGGAGTGTGGAAGCGCACGCAGAGTTGCCACATCAATACCCCAAGACAGTGCACAGAAAGGCCGATTTCACCCCAGGGCAACTTTTCTCAGCACGTTAGAGCAGCGGCGGGAACATCTCCCATGTTTTGCGAACTCCGAAGGGGGCAGTGGGTGCCTCTCACGACGGTGCCAGTAGAGGAGCCGACCAAAAAGAACAAACCAGGGCAACGGGGGCGTTCCTACGAAGTTCCCCCCACTATCCCCACGGCAGCAGTTTAAAGGAAGATCGGCTGTCAGGCTGTAAAGATACGGGAAGTAGCGAGTCACACGTTATTTACTGCCCGGAGAGGGAAGACTAAGAAAAATGGCTCTACCTGCACTGCTGCTTTAATCTCGAGGTCAAATTTGACAATCTCCTGGTTGCAAACTCGGACCGGCACGTCAGCGGTAGCCGCCATTTTAGGAGCAACTACGGCAAGCGAAAAGAACCGAGAGCAAATCTCGACACGCCCACGTCTTTGCTTTGGCTACAAGAGCGGGAGGTAGAGCCAGTGGTGCCGGTTCCAGAAAGGAAGGCCGATTGGAGGAAAAAAGGAAGGCGTGACTTTCCCTCATTCTGGGCTACTCTCACATCGCCTGGAACGCGACGCATAGGGGTGGGGGTGCTGAATAGACCGCGATTGGGCGGCGAAAAGCAAAGTGGGACTCCTTGTTAAGAACCAAGCCACGCAAAAATTATATAGTTCCACGAGGAGAATGCATTGAACTGGGAGATTTCCTAGATATTTTTGTTTATTTATAGCCCGCCTTTCTTTGAGTCTCAGGGCAGATTTAAAGTGGTGTAAACCAATATACTTGAATAGCAAAGCGGTGGGGAAAAGATTACAAAAATTACAAACGGCAAAAAAAAAGTAGCAGACATGGTATGTCAAGCAATGCAGAAAATGGAGTTAGGAAACAATGCAGTAAGAGGAGGAGAATACATACAGCAAATAGATAATATATAGCATACATAGTGACACATAAACTACTTTATACTCAAATGTGAATTTGTGCATCTCCTTACAAAAATATGTAATCTTTCATTAAAATCTGCCTCTATTCCTGAGGACTGGAAGGTAGCTAATGTCACTCCCATCTTTAAAAAGGGTTCCAGCAGAGATCTGAGAAATTACAGGCCAGTCAGTCTGATGTCAATATTGGGTTAGTGGAAACTGTTATTATTTATCGTTTCACGATAAACTACAAAGTAAAAGGATGGGGGAAGCTACGAACTACAAAAAAGGGAAGATACAAAAGAAAAAACTATCTAAAATACCAAGCTAGACAGTGGTGTTTTTACAGCTTACATAGCTTATTTCCAAAATATCTCTTCTCTCCCCTTATATAAAGCCGTAGTGGGGTCCAACGTTCCAATGCACACCTACAGTGTTTGGGCGCAAGAACTGTCAGTCAGAAGACGCTGGCTGGGTTGGCTGGCTGCTTTGTGTAGTCCCGCCCATGTCAGCCCTGGCCGGCATCTGGGCCTCTGACAGGAGTGGACCATCTGCAGACTGAGCGCAGGGACGGGGCTTCTATGGCTGGGCCCAGCCAGAGAAGCCCTGAAGAGTCGCCGGTAGACACAAGGGGACCCAGGTAAGGGGATGGAATTGCGTGGGAAACCCCAGGACAGAGCGGTGGCCGAGCTGTCTATGCCTGTGTCTTTGGGTGGGGGTGTTGTGGAGCGTGTGGAGGAAAAGGCAAGTCAGCGGCCACCGCCGGCCTGAGTTCTCTCCCACCCACTGCAGCCTAGGCCACTCTCCTCTGATTGGGCCAGAGTTTCAAGGTCATTTGCATATGGAAGCTGATTGGATTTCATTCCACACCTCAAACTCCCCCTCCCCCGCCTGCAAGACAGTTAGAACTGTCAGTTGCATATAGGACCTGGTGTATCCTGAGGTAAAATATGTCCTCACAACACATCACTTCCCCTTCAAAAGAAACAAACCCAATAACACAATCATGCCACACCACAAAAAAGACAGATCACACCACAAGCAGAATACCAAGGCAAAAAACAATAGGAAAAGGTGCCAGCAGTCACCCCATTACTGCCACAGATATGTACCTGAGAGCGCTTCAGAGAATGGTATGCAGGTCCCAGGTTCATGTTTTAAAAGCTGCCTGGGGGATTATGGACCATTCACACAGTTCCAACCTTAACATACCTCATAGGGTAGTTGTGCGGATTATACGGGGGAGAGGAGAATGATGTCAGCTGCTTTGGTTCCCACTGCAGGGAAAGACTGCCCTTTCCCTAGGCAGAGGCTGGGGGGGGGGATGTAAACCTGAAGACAGGCAGATAAAGGTAGGCTGATGGTTGCCTGGAAAGGACATAGGGTTGCTGTTAAGTCGCTCGCTTAACAAAGCAGTCGGAGAGTGATTCAGCAAGAACACAACTTTATTCTTCAACTCGAACACAACTCCCAACACGGATCAACATCTGATAGCCAGAACAGCCTTTACATTGCAGCTGTCCTGGTTTTAAACATTCCCGGCTAATGTAGCCACACCCACTGTACAAATACAAACCAATAAGGTTGTTCACATAAGGACCAATCACAAATGTTCCCACTCAGGGAGCTTGCTAGAAGGTGATTGGTTAGGTGCTTCCTGGGCTAGTAACACGATTGGATGGATTTGGATCCTAGCCCAGGACGAAGCTTTACATTACACAATTACATTACATTACACAACATATGCAAGGCAGCTTTGAATACACTACAGTATCAGACCTCATTATCACATTACTCTTGAGGTAGAAAGTTCATGTACACTTGTAATCACTTAGGTAGGTCAGTGCTCGGCGCACCCGCTGAGACCTACGTAGCTGTGTAGGCTCAGGACACAGCTCAGCTTGGGGGACTCCGCTTGACTCACTGGGAAGTGAGTCAGGTACACTTCCGTCCTCTCTTGCGGGTCCGCAGTTAGGGGTCTGCCCTACCACTGGGACAGTACGGGGCTCGGCAGTACTCACCTCCGGAGGAGGTCTGGGACGGTCCACTGGTTCGGGGGACTCAGCCGGTTGGGAGTCAGCCGGTTGGATTGCCCACCGCTGCCTAAGCTGGTCTATGTGGTGTCCCCACTTGCGTCCATCTACAAGCTCGACCACATACATTCTTGAACCAATTACAGTGGCTGGTAGCCACGAGTGACCCCCTGCATAGTTACGACTAAACACTTTGTCGTCTGATTCGTAAGTGCGGACCTTAGGGAGCGCACTGTGCTGCTGGGGCTTTAGATCGTTCAGATCTGGATGAAGGCGATCTAATAAGGTGGTAAGGCAACGCCCCATCAGCAGCTTGGCCAGGCTGTGGCCTGTGGCTGAGCATGGGGTAACGTGCTGGCGTAGCAAAAATTAGGCCAGTTTTACCCCCCAATCGGCCTGCGTTAGCTTTGTAAGGGCCTCCTTGGTTGTCCTGACCATTCTCTCCGCCTGGCCGTTAGAGACCGGGTGGAAGGGAGCCGACGTCCGGTGTCTAATCCCGTTGTCGGATAGGAACTGGTCGAACTCCCTAGAGACGAACTGCGTCCCGTTGTCACTCACCAACACATCCGGTAGCCCGTGGGTGGAGAACAAGCAGCGCAGCACTTTGATGATGGAGATCGAAATGGTGAAGCGCATGTGCGCAACCTCCAACCATTTTGAGTACGCGTCAACGACAATAAAGAACATTTGGCCCTGAATGGGCCCTGCAAAATCCAGGTGGAGCCTGGACCAAGGCTTCCCTGCAGATTCCCACTTCTGCGGAGTGGCGGTAGGAGGTTCGGACCTGGCCTGCTGACACGGCATACAAACCCGACCCACTCCTCAATGTTGGCGTCTAAGCCGGGCCACCACACATACCCCCAGGCTAACGCCTTCATGTGGACCATGCCGGGATGGCCCTCATGCAGTGATTCCAGCACCTTTCCTTGGAGTTTGAGGGCCACCACCCGGTTACCCCACAAAACACACCCTTTCAACACCGAAAGCTCATTTTGGCGTGCCCGAAGGTTTGAACTCCGGCTCCACAGTTCCTGCCGGCCACCACCTCCACACCCAGTTTAAAACTTGGGCGAGTACACTGTCCTTAGCTGTTGCAGTAGCAATGTCCGTGGAGGAGATTGGAGCCTGAGGCAGTTCCTCAATGGTTAGTACTGCGCTAGCTGGAGCAGGGTCCACGTCCTGGCCAGGTAGAGGGCAGTGACTGAGGGCGTCTGCATGTCCAATCGCCTTGCCTGGCCTGTGCTCAAAGTCATAATCGTACGCGGTGAGGAAGATCACCCACCGCAACATTCGAGGTGACAGTATGTTGGGGATTTGCCGGTCAGGGGCAAAGATCCCCATCCAGGAGCATTCCCAAGCTCCTAACCTCCGACGCTGGCAACAGTGGTGCCCCATCAAAGGTCAGGAGTGGGATCCCTAACCCTGGCCTACTCCGACTCAGTCTTCGTCGGATTCAGTTTCAGTTGGCTCAATCTAAGCCAACCAGCCATGTCTTATAATGCCCAGCCCAGATCTTCCGGTTTGGAGTCAGATTGACTGCCCAACAACAGATAGAGTTGGGTGTCGTCCGCTTATTGGTAACAACCCAGCCCATGCCTCCGGGCAATCTGGGCAAGGGGGTGCATGTAGATGTTGAAGAGCACTGGGGACAGCACTGCCCCTTGAGGCACACCACAGTCCAGTGGGTGTCTCTAGGATAGCTGTTCCTCTAGCACCACCCTTTGTCCTCGACCTTGGAGAAAGGAGGCAAGCCATTGCAAGGCTAGCCCCTGAATCCCCACGTTGCCAAGGCGGTGGATCAGTAGCTGATGGTCGACCGTGTCAAACTCAGCCGACAGGTCTAACAGCAAAAGCACTGCTGATCCACCTCGATCCAGATGCCTCTGGAGATTGTCCATGAGGGCGACCAGTGCCGTTTACCACCACTGCCCTATCATTTCGCCCAAATAGGGCAAGTTAGAAATCGCCCGGTAGTTGGCCAATTCGGCTGGGTCCGAAGATGGCTTTTTAAAGAGGGGGCTGACCACTGCTTCCTTAAGTGCCTTGAGGAACTTGTTGATAATCTCCCACAAGGCACCTCGAAACCCCTCATGGCCAGCTTTAATTAGCCACGAAGGGCATGGATCAAGGGAGCAGGTGGTAAGGCGGACAGTTAGGAGCAATTTGTCGACAACTGAGAATGCAGTAGCTATATTTCTCTACTAAACATTTGTTACATCATATGACTGTATATAAAACCATGTGTGCTTGAAATCATATATCTATTTATTAACAATATATAGTGTTAAAACAGCAGTTTTAAGACAGCACAGTAATCAATTGGAGCCACACTTGAAACAGGAGTGATTTTTTTTAAGTCCACAATTTGATAACATTGGTTCTTGAGTACTTGAATTATCCATCCAATCACACCCCAAAAAAGGCTGACTGTATAGGTCAGGCCAGACAAGTGAATCATGAAAAAGCCATCTGGCGATCTCTTCTGGGGTTGGTGCTTTGGGCTCCCAGAAGCCTTCTTTATTTATTGTACATCACTAGTGTACCCCAGTGTGTAGCTTGGGAAATGCTGGAGTATATGGCTTTTATACTTCTACAGAAAGAGGATAGAGTAGAGACAGTAAACTTCATTCCCCCTGTTTTTGCACCCTAACAAAGACAACAGAGGTTCAGACAAAAACCGGAGGTTCGTGACATTGTACAGGAGGCAGCAATTACCACCATCCCAAAGAAAAAGAAATGCAAGAAGGCAAAGTGGCTGTCTGATGAGGCTTTGAAAGAAGGAAAGTGAAAGGCAAAGGTGAAAAGGAAAGATTTACCCAACTGAATGCAGATTTCCAGAGAACAGCAAGGAGAGATAAGGAGGCCTTCCTGAATGAACAATGCAAAATAATAGAGGGAAACAATAGAATGGGAAGGACCTCGAGCCAGACATCCTGGAATGTGAAGTTAAATGGGCCTTAGAAAGCATTACTAACAACAAAGCTAGTGGAGGTGATGGTATCCCAGCTGAGCTATTCAAAGTCTTAAAAGATGATGCTGTTAAAGTGTTGCACTCAATTTGCCAGCAAATTTGGAAAACGCAACAGTGGCCACAGGATTGGAAAAGGTCAGTATACATTCCAATCCCAAAGAAGGGCAATGCCAAGGAATGTTCAAACTATCGCACAATTGCACTTATATCACATGCTAGCAAGGTCATGCTCAAGATCCTACAAGCTAGGCTTCAACAGTACGTGGATAGAGAACTGCCAGAAGTACAAGCTGGGTTTCGAAGAGGTAGAGGAACGAGAGATCAAATTGCCAATATTCGCTGGATTATGGAGAAAGCAAGAGAGTACCAGAAAAAGCCGAAAGGACGCTCAGTTGTGGATGTGTCTGATGGTGAAAGGAAAGTCCAATGCTGCAAAGAACAATACTACATAGGAACCTGGAATGTAAGATCTATGAATCAAGGTAAGCTTGACGTGGTCAAAAATGAGATGGCAAGACTGAACATCGATATCCTAGGAATCAGTGAACTAAAGTGGACAGGAATGGGCGAATTTAACTCAGAAGACCATTATATCTACTACTGTGGCCAGGAATCTCGTAGAAAAAATGGTGTGGCCTTTATAGTCAACAAGAGAGTGCAAAAGGCAGTACTGGGATACAATCTCAAAAATGACAGAATGATTTCTGTCCGATTCCAAGGCAAACCATTCAACATCACAGTAATCCAAGTCTATGCCCCAACCACTGATGCAGAAGAGGCTGAAGTGGACCGGTTCTATGAAGACCTACAACACCTCCTAGAACTAACACCAAAAAATGATGTCCTCATCATCATAGGGGACTGGAATGCTAAAGTAGGAAGTCAAAAGGTAACTGGAATAACAGACAAGTTTGGCCTTGGAAAGCAAAATGAAGCAGGGCAAAGGTTAACAGAGTTTTGTCAAGAGAACACACTGGTCATAGCGAACACCCTTTTCCAACAACCTAAGAGGCGACTCTACACATGGACATCACCAGATGGGCAACACCGAAATCAGATTGACTATATAATTTGCAGTCAAAGATGGAGAAGCTCTATCCAGTCAGTAAAAACAAGACCTGGAGCTGACTGTGGTTCAGATCATGAGCTACTCATTGCAAAATTCAGACTTAAACTGAAGAAAATTGGGAAAACCACGAGGCCATTCAGGTTTGACCTAGATCGCATCCCTGATGAATATACAGTAGAGGTGAAGAATAGATTCAAGGGTCTGGATTTGATAGATAGAGTGCCTGAAGAACTATGGACAGAGGTTCGTGACATCGTACAGGAGGCAGCAATCACCACCATCCCAAAGAAAAAGAAATGTAAGAAAGCAAAGTGGCTTTCTGATGAGGCTTTACAAATAGCAGAGGAAAGAAGGAAAGCGAAAGGCAAAGGCGAAAAGGAAAGATTTACCCAACTGAACGCAGATTTCCAGAGAACAGCAAGGAGAGATAAGGAGGCCTTCCTGAATGAACAGTGCAAAGTAATAGAAGAAAACAATAGAATGGGAAGGACTAGAGATCTCTTCAAGAAAGTTGGAGAAATCAAGGGAGCGTTCCATGCAAAGCTGGCCATGATAAAGGACAAAAACGGTAGGGACCTAACAGAAGCAGAAGAGATTAGGAAAAGATGGCAAGAATACACAGAAGAACTATACAAGAAAGACCTCGATGTCCTTGACAACCACGACGGTATAATCACTGACCTCGAGCCAGACATCCTGGAATGTGAAGTTAAATGGGCCTTAGAAAGCATTGCTAACAACAAAGCTAGTGGAGGTGATGGTATTCCAGTTGAGCTATTCAAAGTCTTAGAAGATGATGCTGTTAAAGTTCTGCACTCCATTTGCCAGCAAATTTGGATAACGCAACAGTGGCCACAGGATTGGAAAAGGTCAGTATACATTCCAATCCCAAAGAAGGGCAATGCCAAGGAATGTTCAAACTATCGCACAATTGCACTCATATCACACGCTAGCAAGGTCATGCTCAAGATCCTACAAGCTAGGCTTCAACAGTACGTGGATAGAGAACTGCCAGAAGTACAAGCTGGGTTTCGAAGAGGTAGAGGAACTAGAGATCAAATTTCCAACATTCGCTGGATTATGGAGAAAGCAAGAGAGTACCAGAAAAAGATCTACTTCTGCTTCATTGACTATGCTAAAGCTTTTGACTGTGTGGATCACAACAAACTATGGCAGGTCCTTAAAGAGATGGGAGTACCAGACCACCTCACATGTCTCTTGAGAAACCTGTATAAGGGCCAAGAAGCGACAGTTAGAACCGGATATGGAACAACTGATTGGTTTAGCATAGGAAAAGGAGTACGACAAGGATGTATATTGTCACCTTGCTTATTTAATATATATGCAGAGTACATCATGCGAAATGCTGGCCTGGATGAATCACAAGCGGGAATTAAGATTGCTGGGAAAAAGATCAATAACCTCAGATATGCAGACGATACCACTCTAATGGCAGAAAGTGAAGAGGACCTTAAGAGCCTCTTGCTCAGGGTAAAAGAGGAGAGCGCAAAAGTGGGCTTGAAGCGCAACATCAAAAAAACTAAGATCATGGCATCCGGCCCCATCACTCCTTGCTATTTAGAAGGGGAAGTCGTGGAAGTAGTGACAGACTTCACATTCCTGGGATCCCAGATCACCGCAGACTGACAGCAGCCATGAAATTCAAAGACGCCTGGTCCTTGGGAGGAAAGCGATGGCGAACCTAAACAGCATGATAAAAAGTAGAGACATCACCCTGCCAACAAAAGTCCGCATGGTCAAAGCAATGGTATTCCCAGTAATCATGTATGGCTGCGAGAGTTGGACTATAAGGAAGGCCGAGCGCCGAAAAATAGATTCTTTTGAACTATGGTTCTGGAGAAGACTCTTGAGAGTCCCTTGGACTGCAAGAAGATCAAATCAGTCAATCCTAAAAGAAATCAACCCTGACTGTTCCCTGGAAGGCCAGATAATGAAACTGACGCTCAAATACTTTGGCCACCAAATGAGAAGGGAGCACTCACTGGAGAAGACCCTGATGCTGGGAAAGATTGAAGGTCAAAGAAGACGGGGACGGCAAAGGATGAGATGGTTAGACAGTGTCATAGATGCAATGAACATGAAGTTGAGCAAACTTCAGAGGACGGCAGAAGACTGGAAGGCCTGGCGTGATCTGGTCCATGGGGTCGCGAAGAGTTAGACTCGACTGTGAGACTGAACAACAAAAGAGAACAGAAATTATTGTGCAAGGGTATCAATCACCAAATTGTAAACAGTAAGGAGTTTAGACGTTTCTCCAGATCCTGTGTGGAAAACAGCATAAATAGTTATGTGTAAATGTAATGTTTAGTGTGAGGGAACTGCTTTGTTAGAGAAACTACAAAGTATGTGGGCCTCTGGACAGACTATTGTAGAACTGATTTTCTCTCTCTAGTTTTCAGTGAGCCTCTCTCATCTTTATATGGGACAAAGTGATTCAAAATGGCCGGTCAGTTAGTGGATGATTTAGCCACTTTCATTGGCCTTTCAGGACCCAAGATCCTGGTTGAAGAGTCTGATAAAAGGTCAGCCTGATTAGAAGGACCAGTATATTTGAGTTTATATACAGGTCATGTAATGTACCTCTTGCATCCCATGGCCTTTTCATCCTAGTATGTGATATTTCTATGGAAAGCTCAGATGTACTGGGCCCCATAGTTTACAATTTGCTTCTATATTTCCTTGTGTTAAGACTGACTTGGCAGCAATGCTCCCTCTAAGCTGTGGAGTCTTGTGAGCAAGAATTCTTTTTTGTGAGCTACCAGTATTAAAGTTGTGAGTGAGCGATTTGGCTACTGCATAAATGAGTTTGCTCTGGAGCCCTCCTTCCTGAGCTAAGACAAAAATGTGTGAGTCAGAGGCTATAAAACTGTGAGCTAGCTCACACTAACTCAGCTTAGAGGGAACACTGCTTGGCAGATGTGTTAAGACTCACTTGGCAGATATATCATGTTTCAGGTATCTGATGAAGTGAATGTTATCCTGGCAAATCTATTAGCCTTGAAGGTACCACAAGATTCTTTTAATGTTTGTTGTGACAGACTAACATGGCTACTTCTCTGATAGTAAACACACCATTTTCTGTAACTGGAGTGTATGCTTAAGTACCATGGTGTGGTATTTAGTCTAAAGAGAAAAAGGTATTAAAATTATAAACCCAAGCTGTTGACTTTGTATATGCTGCCTGTTTTTCTGCTGTTCGCTATATGCTTTTAAAGGCAAAACAAGAAGGATGCTTGAGGAAATAGCGAAGATATTGTACACCATAAGTTGTTTTAGAAGCTTTTAAACTATTTCATACAGATGCACAATGGAAGCTTTACAATCCAACTACTGAATTAAATACAAAGACCGATATTTTCTTTATAGACATACAGTTCTTGTGCTATGGCATCCCCCAAAACAAAGTGCTTTCTAACTGTAGTGAGGCAGACAACATATATATGCTGGCATGATCACATCTCATAGCGTTAGCATACAAACAATGTCAAGAGTTACCTGACTTTGTGGGTTTAACCATGTTACTCAAAAGTAATAATTTTACTACTTGGAACCTGCTTTTCCAAAACACGAAGGCAGAACTATAAATGGGAAAAATCATGAAATGGCTATCTCCATTAAAAATGGCACCTGCTACAACTCTTGGTGTTAGGGGAAACCCCTAACACTAGGGGAAAATCTAATTATGAATCTATTCAAGCCAGCTGTTTTTTTCCATCCCATACTCAGCTAAAATAGTACAAAAGAAGTCTGTATTTCCAACTCTCCTACCTTTTTAAAGAAAAAAACCAGGAAGGGACCATTTCTGTAGGAGCAAAGCAAATGCATGTTATGGACCTTAGCTACTACTCTGTTTGGCAATTGCTGTTCATGTAGATTTGATTTTCATATATGCTAAGTATAAAACTGAAACCAGCAGTTTGAATGCATTCAGTGGATTCAAGAGGACCAATATTTCTTACCCTGTGGCTGCTGCAGTTACAACATTTCTATATAATATGTGTACAAAATAATTGCTGCTTCTAAAGAGAATATTTGTGGCAGGTGCGCTTACCAGCTAAGCACCACAGACAAAAACACACAGAAGGCACCAGGATGTCAGAACTTCTCTTCACAATTTATTTTCAATTACAAAGGATGTTGCATACATTGATGAGTTTGTATCTGAATAGAGGTGCTCGGGCTCAAGGGTGACAGAGTAAACAAATCAATTTTTTTGTGTGCCTCTTTTTTAAAAAGGAAAAAAAATACACAACATTAAACATTATAAAAGTTCAAACAGATCATGCTTTTTAACAGGGTAAATTTTCTAAACAGAGACAAGACCTTCAGTACATTTGTCTGAGCTCCAGTTGGAAATGGACTACAGAACATTAATAGCATTACAAACATGATTCCAAGCGTAGGAAAGTGACCATATTTGTTAAGTTTTTGCCTTTCAAAAACTTTTCTGTGTTTGCATATGCTATCAGCCTTGTACCCCAATCCTGAACCTGTTCACACAGAAGCCAGCCCATTGATTGCAGGATAACATACTTCCAGGTATGTATGCTTAGGATGGTAGCCTTAGTTTTAAATCTCAAATATGGTTTTCATTCTAATGAATACAGAACATAAAAAACTCCATTTGTGGTATACAGTACAGTATCACAGGCTGTTTATCCATTATTTTTTAATTTAATAGAAGACTACTGGGGAAGAAGTTATTAGAACCCAAACCAATTCTGAGTAGCCCATTTCTCTCAAGTCTTTTATATCTAGATGTGGCTGATACTATGCAAATATTAAGCAATAAGTAGAATATATCTAGTTAAACTTTAGATAACCAGGCATACTGTGTCTTGTTTTAAGATTAAAAGTCAAAATTAATTCAGCAACGGCTAACACTAGCCTTCACAGTCCATGTTAGCTGGCTATCCAAAATCAATCTCAGATTAGAACTGCTCCTGGTATAATTTTACAAGCCATTTATATTACTCTTGGTTCTGGTTTTAGCTGAAGGCAGACTGCTACAAATCCTAAACGTTTGACATGGAAGTAAGTTTTACTGAGATCAAACAAGCCTTGCTTCCGAGACGCTGTGTTGAAGATCAGGGAGAGACGTGCATGATCAATTATGCTCTTGGGCAGTTCATGAATGTCTTTAGAGACTAAGCATAATGTTGTGCAAACACCTTTCTACTACACTGGATCAACGGGGGGAAAATAAGATAGATCAGAAAGCACACATATCAGTACAAAATCCAATCAAGCTTAGAATGCTGTGAAGGAAGTATATGTTAAAGTGCCATTTCTGTGATGTTGACAAAGCATCCCATTTATACTGGAAATATTTGTAAGTGTTGCGCTCTCAATGTGGTAATGCCCTTAAATGCAATAATAAAAAAGGAAATAATCAGCCATTGCATTAGTAACTGATTGAAATGTACTTTGCACAATCCCTCAGGTAAAAAACAAAAAAACAAAAACAGAACTGCACTTCTGTGTAGGTTTCAACTATTCAAAATATAGGCTTCCATTTGGTAGCATACTAAACTAGATGATTTGACAGCTACAGCTAAAAATCGTGATTACAGACGTGTGAAATTCAGGTCTCAGGGCCTGAGTATCTGTATTATATACTTTGAATGTGCCTCAACAGAATTCTAGGAAGACTGCTAAATAAGTCAAGGAATAGACTGGCTATGCCATTTTTTTTCTGAAGGCAAGATGTAATACAACCCATCAAAAACAGGTAGGAGGCTATTACCATTTTAAAAGCTAGCCACATTTAAAAGACTTAAAGAGAAACAATACATCAGTTATTGACATTTGTGAATAAACAAGCAGATTTATTAATGAAGGCAAAAATCAGAAAATAGACTTTGAAATGAAACCCAAACAGTACGGTATTTGAGAAATGTCTGTTGCTTTAAGATTATTCAAGACAACCTTTAATCTCACAAAATTTGCTCTTCCCCACTAGACCTCAGTCTGAGTTTAGAAAGATATCACTGACCAAACTAGCAAACTTAGTATATCTGTGCCCGATTCTTATAGAGTCACTGTTTGCATTGATACTGGAGTGGAAAGAGCCAGTTCTTAACCAGCAAGAAGACTAGTACTAATGAGCCCCAGAAAGTGAAACATATCAAGATGTGCTTGATAAATTCAAGAAAGGCAGAGAAGCTTTCATAAAGAGATGTAGTGGAATTACTATAAAAATCCTATCTTCCAAGACCACTGAAAAATTGGTCACCCTATGCCAGTACAAACTATCAGTACAACTTTATATCAAATGTATTTGAAGTTCCTTCATGATACTTTTATTGTACTTTGCTTCCAAGAGGATTCAAGGGTTTAAGGAGTCCTGGGGAATGAAAAATAAACTTCGTTCTAATATACAAGTAAGGCACAATATAAAGCCACATCATAATCTGTCAATGGAGAAAATGGGTAAAGGACAAGAACCATACATGGTACAGAATAAGCAGTTTCTCATATTGATTCAAAAATAGAAGTGTGGCACTCAATTTGACCAACAATGTTTTTAGCAAAAGCATGCTTTAATATGGAAACAAACGCCAAAGAATCCAGTGTATGAAAAAATTTAGAATTTTTAAAAATAAAGTGTATAATTGCTTTTGAATGACATTAGAATATTCACGATGCCTACACTCAGAAAGTGACCCAAGACTTCAGTAAGATCCACATACCATGTATGAACACCGAATACCTTTAGAGAGTTCCTCTAAAGATAATCATCCAAAAATGCATGCCACAATTTTCCAAACAAAAACATGAACATTTGGTTTTAAAAAATCTTTGTGATAAGTATACACTAAACATATATTTAATGACACTAGAGGAAGCAGATTGTTACTGGCATTAAAAGTACAACCATTTCTAGACGGTTTAAATGCCACAGAGTCCCCTGGTTAAAATGTAAAGCTGCACAGCTTGCCTATGTCATCTTTACAATAAGGTTAAACCAGCAAAGGTCTTAACTTTACCCTACATTTTACTGCCAGGTTTTATTTAGATCAAGTATCGCTGCAGCATTCTGACCAGCCCAGAGTTAGCAGCAAATGGCAGGAATCATATAAAATGCAATATCTTTTTTTTCTTTTTTAAACAAAGTGCTTTTCTAAGATATACATATATAAATAGATACAAAATAAAGTGTCACCATTAAAAAGCTCAACTATTTAAAAGCTTTTTGACTATAACTTAATACATAGAAAACACTGAAATGCAAGGGTATGGAATCCACTAAAAAGATTCAACATTGTTTTTATTCAATGCTAGACCAAAATCATATTCTGGTTTTCAGACATGCAGAACAACAACAACAAAAGCTGTAAAAGCAGTGTCAGCTCTGAGAACCCTGAGCTCTTACCAAGGGACGACCTGTCTGTCAGTATAGGTGCCAGCCAAATCCTCAGCATTTAAATGCTGTTCAGTCAAAATCAACTCTGTTAAAAGATGTCAGGATAGATAGATGTAAGGAGACTCAGCTCTACAACCCAAGTGTTGCCAGATAAATTTTTGATACGCCAGCACTATTTCAGGCTTGCAGATCTCTGATCTGTCATGATGTTTCTGCTAAAGTTTTGTCAATATTTTGGATAAATTTTAGGGTTGTTGCATGCATGTTGCTTTTTTAAGGTAGACAACAGTATGAAACAGAGGGGTGCATATGGGAGAAAAGTCTTCCTGTGCTACGGCTCTGTAGTGGTGTATTGGCCTTCCCCAATCTTTTAACTTTTCTTTAAGGTAAGAATGCACTGCTTGCACATAGCAACAAAGAGATTCCTAGCTCCTGTTTAGATGCAAGGAACTGCACTACAAAAAAAATGTATTTAAAGAACACAGAAAACCTTCATGAGCTTTTTGCATTTGCTTAGAGCTACAAAAGACTTATTTGGTATTCTTAGTAAAACAGTGTTACGTAGTCATCTGTATATAAAATAAAGGGGGAGGAAAAGCATTTATGAAACCAGAGAATGATCCTGTCTTGACATAAATGATTCTCTCATCAAGAGATAAAGCTTTTCATTGGTACTTTAACACTGACTAACAAAGCAGACTCTTGTGAGCAGAACTGCACGCACATTTGTATTTCCCCAATGATAGAAACTACTGAGTTAACATTAAGTCACATAGAAGTTTGAAGAAGCTAGTTGAAATATCTGTACAAAAATATAAAATCTATAAATTCTTTTTTTTTAAGCCTGTGTTGATCCTTGGAAACATCACATGCACAATAATACAACAACTGGAAAAGTGGCAACTAAGGAATTAGGTATTTGTAGCTCTTCTCTCTTTACATATATACACATCACAATAAAAATAATTTTATTTTGGTTGTTTGGAAGTATACTACAAGCTAATTTTTTTTTAAATTCTCAAAGCTGAAATCTATTTTACCAATAGCTTACTAAAATCCAAATATATTAAAATTTTCTACTGTAAGTGCAGAAAATAAAGGATTTACAGACTTCTAGATGGCCAACTTCTCTACTACGAAGCAAACTAGAGGAACAGCAAAATAATAGTTATGTATGAATGCTCCTTCTGTAGATAATTGGACCCAAAGAGAGAGAAATTCACAGTTCAGTAAGATCCCTAACCCTGACCTTTAATTTTTTTTCTTTTTATACATTCAGTACAGTATCATGTAAGCTGTGCAAAACTTTACTTAAACTGGCAGTTTGCCATATCAGTTGCATTTGTCTTTGGTACAAAAATAAACAATCGCATTAATGTGCAAGTATTTGTTTTCTTCCGGCCAAGTACCGAAATTGAATATTCTAGAGCCATCTTTTATACAATACATAGACTCTGTGGCATATCTACATTTTCAACATATTCCTATATACATTCAAAAATTTGTAAGAGCTGGAACAAATACATTAAAACCCATGAGACCATCTATACATCTTGTCCCCCACAAGGGTTTCTCATCATACAAAGTCTTTTACCAGCTTATAGTTACAGTTCTCCCCGCCCACCCGCCCTCCCCCTTAATACAAGGCACAAAGAGTATATATTTTTTTCTTACTTGCACAGACATTTAAATACCGTATCAAGCTCAGAAAATTATATTTTTTATATGGCACACTAGCTTTATTGCCAGGTGTGCTATGTACAAGTTATGGTTGCAAAGAAAACTTACTGTTTAATTTAGAACAAAAGAGCAATAATTCTAAAACAAAACCCTTAATGAGAGTTTAAGTTTTTATTTTAGTTAGAGCATAAACCTATCATAATGTTTGGCATTTTGCTAGAATTTTATTTGCAAAACCATATACTGCTCCTACATAAGTTATATAACCTGGTCCTAGAAAAACTTAATTTTAAAATGAATATGTAGCCACCACATTTATGCCAGAAGCATACTTAAATCTACAAGGTTTATGCTCCAAAATGCTATTAAGCATTTTATATCATGCTTTTACTTATTGTACTACATTGCTCTAAAAAGGAAAAAAATATATTCAACTTAAACTGTGTTTTAAATAATGCTAAACTCACATGCAGACCAGAATTAATTTTACAATGTAGTACATGACACAGGCAGAGTTCTGATGAATGGAAATGGATAAACTAAAGTCTGCTAAACTTTTGATGTAGGTATTCGAAGCCCAATGAGGCCCCCTGTAGGATCTCCTTCTGCTGTTTTCTCTAAAACCTGGTTCACAAATTCAGATGTCTGCCCAGCTACAGGTGGTCCTGAAAGAATGAGCAAAGATGTATCTTTAGAATGTTACTAAAATACTGAGTCCTCTTCCTGTCCTTTCCTGGCAATTTACAATCCCCCCCAGCTCAAGTGGCGGACTTGTTCTCAA
Source organism: Gekko japonicus (assembly GCF_001447785.1). NCBI lineage: Eukaryota > Metazoa > Chordata > Lepidosauria > Squamata > Gekkonidae > Gekko > Gekko japonicus. The sequence continues at coordinate 110,623 of NW_015163655.1, read as the reverse complement.
GAACAAAAAACTGTTCAATGCTAAACTCTGAGGTATGCCTAATACAATCGTATCCCTGATACTTCATCAAAGCAATGTGAACCATTTCCAGATAGAGACAAGTTGGGCAACCCTTATTATTAATCCAAACCAGCCATTGATAAAGGCAGCCTAACATCTGAATCACCCAGGATGGGCCATCAAGAGGACATTTAAACTCATAATTCATACTTGGTTCTTTGTCAATATGCTAAAACCATCCAAAATCACCCCACCTTAGAATATCAGGTATTTCCCTACTAATCTTCCTGACAGATTTTGACAGCAGTTACCTTCAAACTGCTCAGTCAAATTCAAGCTTCATATCTGGGACCAACCATGGTCCTGGGAAAGCGGATTCCCATGTCTAGCTATAGGACTCTTCCCCATAAAAAGACCATCCCAACTCAGTGGAAAGTGTCCCAGGTTTTCCCAATATCTAAACACGCCTGCAACTGTGTTTGCGGCTTCTTTTTTTCTCCTCTTGCTGGTGTGTGTATGTGATTACTTGGGGAATTAGTTCTCTAGGTGCTTAGTGTAGGTTCTTCACATTTTTACTTCTTTAATTTTGTATACAATAAAGCTATTTGCTTGTGTTTAAAATCACCCTCTTTCTTTATAATTTTATTGTGGGGTATCCCTACCGAGATCCACCCTGGTATACATAGACCAAGGCCCTCCAATATTCCTTTCTGGAAGCCCCTTTAAAGCTAATTTCCCCTTCTCTGTGCCCAGTTTGGGTAACAAGGAGACCACCAAGGATTACCAGGGTTGCTATGAAGAGGCAGGCATAGCAAACCACCTCTGAACATCTCTTGCCTTGAAAACCCCACCAGGGGTCACCATAAGTGACTTGATGGCAAAAAAAGTAATTATTGATGCAATAGGGGCTACAATGCTCATGTAACAATACTCCATTCAGTAATCACAGCCATAATGGATTTTCTTGATTGACAGAAGATTCTCTTTTATTCAGAAATTTCATTCAGCCTACTGAGTCCTGGGACCTGAGTTTCCAGCACAGAGATACTTGCTGAGGAAATTTAACTGGGCAGTACACAGCAAGTTAGTATTGACTGCATATTCCTGCATGAACCCAACTGGAAAGGCCCCTGCTGTGACAAAGGTTTAGTACTAATTTTAGGCTGTATTAATCAAAGCATGGTATCAGATAGTTCACAAGAGGTCAAATCATTTGCAATACTGTGTTTCAGCTGAAAGCCCATTACCCCAGCATCAATCAGGATGTTCTTATCCTTGAGAAAATTTCAGAGCAGAGTTTTGACTGAGAGAAAAGATTAATTCAGGGACACATGCAAAGACGTCAAAGTACTGGAGGGACAAGAAAGATGAATGTGCAGTGAAGACAGGTTGAAAGCTACAAGGCTGAAACAGCTAGATTCAGCAGCAGGAAAAAGTTGCTGACAACAAGAGCCATTCAGCAATGGAATATTTCTCTGTTGAGATGGAGTGGCTGCATAGGCTTCAATTAAGTATATTTTAGGTATCAATATATCCCAAATCAGGAATGTCAGATTAGGGGGTCCTCAACATTTTTGGGCCTGTGGTCACCTTTGGAATTCTGATACAGAGTGGTGAGCAGAACCACAAAAACGGCTGCTGCCAGAGGTGAAGTAAACCACAAAATGTCAGGGAGTGAGTTTATGCATAACTTTAACAGTTTCTCTTTAACATTTCAGGCAGAAGCTCTGCTTAACAGTACACCTTTTAAAATGAATATATATTGTTTAAAAACATTTTCTTGCTTACACACAGTTTATCTGCAGTCATGCAGTGAAGATCCTTGTGCTATGGAGACTGCTGCTGCTAAAGCAATCGCTTTAAAAAAAATCTGAACAGCCAATCAAATCTCCACTTGCCAATCAGAAGCCGTGTTGGGCAAAAGCTGCACCTAGCCCTGCACACTTTCTAAACATACTTGGTGAGCACCAGGGCACTGACTGGTACCATGCTGAGGACCACTGGATTAGATCAATATCTTTCATCTTCAATTTTAGCATTTGCAGACTAAAGGGGACTGTCTAAAATTACAGTACCTGAAGCAACATTGATCTTGAGTTTTATGTAGCTTCAGTGTAAGGGACTGGTGAGAACTGATTTCTCCTGCCGCCTCATCTGCTAAGCAGTTGTGAATCTTGAAGGTACAACAATGAGAGTTCAAGAGACCCACATGGACAAAAGGCTGTGCAATGTGAGAGGCTGCACTGAGGACAGAAAGCGAGTGAAAGCCATCCAATTTCCTTGCTTTCCTCTCACCCATGCATCCTTGTAGGCAGCTGATTCTTTCACCAAGCACATTTGATATTTACTTACCTAAAGTATCTTTAATAAGCACATCAAGTTTCTGTCCCATATTGGTTCCTCGGTCATCTTTAGGACTCTGCACTCTATTCACAATTTCTTGTTTAATTGAATTGATCACAAACAACAAGTTATCTGCAGAAGAGGCAAAGTGACAGCATGAGCCTCCCACACTGCAACCTTTTAAGAAGGAAGAACACATCTCCCTAAGTGTATGCTCTATGCCTAGGATAAAGAGCTATTTATACCCAGCTTTTCTCCCTGATAGGGACCCAAAACAATAATGAAGGTTCTTAAACACTATTCCCTCTTTAAAGTTTTATTTTGACTTATAAGCTCCATAACATTGCTTTACGTACAAAGGAACCTACCAACCATGGATTTAGACTGCTGGTTTGCAAACTTCATATACTCAAGTCATACTTGTCTCATGTAACCCATCAATACAGAATGCTACCAGGCTTTGGGCCCTGATAAACTGACTCAAGCCACCAGTGGCTATTTAAGTTGATGCACGTTATTGTTTTTTAAATACTGCTTACCATATTCCGTGTTGAGACCCCACAATTTCACTTTGTTGGCTTCATACTGGGCCTTCTTTTTTAGTCGGCAAGCCCTGTGAGAATGGAAGGCCGGAAAAAAACAAATAAGCATTGACAAAAATTTACCTAGTCATGACAGAACATGCATGACTCCTGTACACTAGCTGTTGTCACTGCCATGATCAGTGTTCCCTCTAAGCTGAGTTAGTGTGAGCTAGCTCACAGTTTTTTAGCCTCCGGCTCACCCATTTTTGTCTCAGCTCAGGAAGGAGGGCTCCAGAGCAAACTAATTTATGCAGCAGCCAAATGGCTGGCTCACAGCTTTAATGCCACCAGCACACAAAGTAGAATTTTTGCTCACAAGACTCCACAGCTTAGAGGGAACATTGGCCATGATACCACAATTCCTTCACTGAAGGAACTATCCTACTCCTCTCCAGATACTCACCGCAACATTAGTGCTACAGGGTATTACAACTTTCAGAAATTACTAAGCTGTGCTGTTAAAAGATTTCAGCCCATGTCATAGTTGTCAACTTTCTGCAGAATCCAATCAAATTTGTGTCATATTGGCAGGGAAGAAAAGACAGTGTAGCATAATGCATGTTTCCAAGTACAAGTTATCATGTAAACTAGCTGGTGTTGTTTTCTCCTAATCCACCAACTTGAAAACGTTGACTAAGGAAAGAGCGAGCCTTACTTGTATAGCGCATTATTTTAACAGCCAGTGTGTAAAATAAATGCAATAATCATTACCTGGAGGCTAGCTTGTTTTTTTCTTTCCTTGATCTCGGTCTCGCTGTTAAGGGAAGTTCGCTGACTGGAGTCAAGTCACTGATCACTTTATTCAGTTTCCTCAGTTCATTCCCAATTTGTAGCAGTTTCTTAGGATTGGGAGTCAAGTCTTCTACATCAGTCCTTCGTGACTTCTTAACAGCATATTTCCCTACATAAACACAGAAAGAGGTTACCTGAAGCAGGTGTACTGTAAGATCCATTCATATTTTAGGATTAAAGGTAAAGGTTTCCCTTGCTCGAAAGCCAGTTGAATCTGACTCTATGGGGCGGTGCTCATCTCTGTTTCCAAGCCGAAGAGCCCAGCGCTGTCCAAAGACTTCTCCGTGGTCATGTGGCCGGCGTGACAAAATGCCGAGGCGCACAGAATGCTGTTACCTTCCCACCAAAGCAGTACCTATTTATCTACTTGCAATTTCTTGCTTTTGAATTGCTAGGTTGGCAGGAGTTGGGGCTAGAGACGGGAGCGTACTCTGTCACGCGGCACTAGGGTCTCGAACTGCTGAACTACAGACCTTCTGGTCTGCAGCTCAGTGCCTTAACCTCTGAGCTTTACATTAATTTACATTAATTACGAACAATTATCAATGAATCTTCATGAAGTACATTCCTCCATGCCTTCATATCTTGCTAAAGGGAGATCAGGTGGCCATCTTCATTGCTGTGTGACACAAATCGGAAAACAGATGGGTTGGAAATTACATTTACCATGATGTAATCCATTCTTCTGATACATGTTACTTGGTAATGTATCGCGATTCCACTCGGATGGCCTCAGCATTCTCTCCTGCTGTGATGGTGTCAGTTGCTCACTATATTCCCAGAAATATCGTCGTTTGCCTCTTTTTCGACAAGATATTGCAGTCATTTCTTTCAAGTCCTCTACAGAATCATTTTCATATCCTAAAAACATAATAAAGTTGTAGGTTAATCTCTCCCATGGCAAAAGGAACAGAGCTGAGAAGTTCAGAAAAGGGGAAGTGGGAAATCTGGAACTTATCAATCACTCCCAAGAGTAGGGTGGATAACAATCAATGATTAAAAAAATTTTTTAAAGGTTTTTTAAAATTTAAATTGGATTTTTTAATAGAATGCTTTTTGAGGAAAAATCTATCTAAAAGATAGTTTTCTATTTAAGATAAAGTATAGTCCAAAGGTGGAATGTGGATTTTTCCATGAAATGTGGATTATTTTTCCATTATGTATCATGAGGCTGTATATTCATGCAATGTTTAATTTTTTTGGTAAATGAAATCCATTAATTCATTCACAATGTCATGCTCTCCCAGAGATTTCTGTAAGATTATTTTGGGTAATTTTTCTATCTAGAAGATATTATCACAGATGCTTGGTTTAGCAGTTCTCAAAACTGTGAATTTGTTTCTGCAGAGATAACATGCCTCTTCTTCACAACAAAAATGTTATAAAATAAACAGTTGAGAAAAAGGTCTTAATTTCATTGTTCCTCTGCAAATCTATGTACACAGAATCAACCCTTTACCTCTTAAGTGCTAAGTTTCAAGAAGTTCAATTTATAGAAGAGTGTTTGGAGTGGAACAGATCTACACAAGGTGCAAAGTGTGATGAGGAAGGGGCAAGCAGTAAACATGAAAGTGAAACCTTTTGAGAATACCCCAGAAGTCCTGGGATCTTTGTGTGTATAGCCTGAGGTTTACCATATTATTCTCTCCCTGGAGGAGAAAACCTATAATGGCAGCAGGCCATAAAAGAGACCCAGTTTGTGAATATTTTAATGAAGTTCCTCTACCTAAGGGTAAGGCAGGCACACATGCAAAATGCAAACACTTAAGATTATAACAGCAAGAATCTTTATGTAGAAAACCATGATTTAAATCTAGTCTTATTGACTAGTGATTTAAATCTTGATTTAAATGATGATTTAAATCAAATCCACCCTGCCCAAGAGTAAAGGGGCTGGCCAGTTGTAATCACAAAAGCAGCAAAGTTGGGCCACCCACAAACAAAACAGGTTTTACATACTCTGGTGACTCCACAAGCCTGCAGAAAAATATGACTCTAAATTAACCAAAGAAAAGCCCCAGCCTGAGAAAGCAGGAAAAGCTCCAGAAATGTAGAATTCTCAGCATAACAGAGAGTCAGTTAAAAGGGGGAAGAAAGAGAAGCACAGAAGATTTAGATTGTTCAACCTCCTGTGAATTTACAGAATCCTAGCTATCAAATGGGATGTCTAAATTGTTCTAATCCTAAACTTGATTATTTCTGATATACAAATCTTTGTTAAAGTTGACTGCTGACGGAGAGTTGTTATGAAAAAGAGCCTGCCTAGTAAAACATCTGAGCTTAGGCTGGAGTCCTCTTATGACTGGCTTTCAACTCTCCTCCTTTTCCTCAGCTGAAGCTGTAGCCAGCTTAACTGTTAGCTCCTCTCTTTCCTTCCTGACCACTATTATCCTCAGCCTGCAGTTTATCGTGTCTGCTTCAAAAAAAGCAAAACCTCATATGTGGCAGGGCTTGAACTACTCCAAGAGATATGGAGAAAACTGTAAACTGGAGACACAATGCGTTCATAAAATGCATATTCCGTTCATTTAACTGGCATACCATTGTTACTTCTGGATACTCAAATTTGGAAGACTAAGGTGTCAGTTAAATTACTTTCTCAGAAGCACTTTAAACACTGCTCTGTCTAGGTTCATTGAAGAAACTGCACTAATGGCTTCACACAGGAGATGCAACATGCCTTTTGTATAAAAGCCTGGCATGCTAATGCAAAATATATTCAAATTAAATAATTACTTTTAGCTAGAGAATGACAGCTCATGAGAGTGTTATTGTGGTTTACACCCATCATAAAATGGAAGGAGAATCAAACACTGTTTATGTGGGACAAGCTAATTTATTTTAAGGCTCAGGAAGAAGCAATGGCTTTCAACCATCACAGTAAAAGGCAGTGCTGAGTTATCTTCTGTGATTTCACTGCTTCACCCTTCAGTAGGATGGTTTCGGTCAC
>NW_015163655.1:77354-103920 GCF_001447785.1 Gekko japonicus | reverse complement strand
CAGGGCCAAATAATATACCAGATCTACCAAATTATTACAAAACTTTAAATCTTTCCAAAAGGCCAAGCAGCAAGTCAGAATGGGGGCTCTAATGCATTTCATTATCAGCTTTCCAAATGAAACCATCTGAGTCAATTCTAGATAAGACACTGAAGCTAGACTACAGGACAAAAGTAGTCAACGTGCTCATACTCTAGACTTTGCTTTCTTCTGTCACCCTGGGCAAGACTGCAAGCTCTTCTCTTAAGTCATACAAATAGCTCTCAAGAATAATACTGTTTTCTTAGTTGTGACTGCCAAGCCATTTAAAAACATTCAACAAAACATGCTATGTAAGTCTTGTCCCAATTAAAAAAATACATCCCCCCACACACAGTGCTTGCTTGGTGGAGGTTGCAGCCTGATTACAGACAACAAACTTAGTTACCTGGTTCAGAAAAAGTATCACTTATATCATCATCTTTGTCATCCTCATAATCCTCCTCCTCTTCATCATTTTCAGACAGTTCATGCTCACTTCCAAACCCTTCATCGTGGTCTTCATCTTCCACATCTTCGTCATCATCTTCATCCTCATCAGGATCATCTTTGCTGGCCTGCTCAGCCAAACTGTCTGTGACAAAGAGAGAATAGTTGTGTTCTTCCTTTTTCTGTGACGGATCTGAAACTGAAGTGCTGGCAGAGAGACTGCTCTCCTCAGCGACTTGTCCTGGACTTTCCTGGGGTGGGGTGAGAAGCAGCGCCTGAGTCTCTTTAAAAGGCAAAATAGGAGCACTGTGACTCTGAGGGGAGTCAAACCCTTTCCGCTCTTGTATCTTTGATACAGCTCCACAGTAGCAGGTATTTTCTTTTGCAGCATCAGCATAAGCCTGGTTCATCGCAGACCTACTCTGGGGTACCGTATTTATTTTTACTTTTGCCTTCTTAACATAATCTTTACATTCAACATGAATGTTCACCTTCTCATTGTTGTACACATTGGTCTTCACCATGATTTGTGTGCTTGAATTGGCCTTGCTTGCTTTTTGAGCAAATTCTGATAAAGGAGCCTCAGCCTGAGCAGTCTTGGATGAGCAAACTGGTGCTGCTGCTCTGGTTGTGATCTTCTTTGCTGCCAAAGAAGTTAACTGGTTTTGTTTTACATTGAACAGCAATTCTGAGTAGCACAGTGGATCTGAGACAGGCTGAGAGTCCTCACTGTTGAGCTGTGCCAGAGTTGGGGTTTTACTGATCACTTCTTCGTCCTGGTATGGACTTGAAAAATCATCAAGGCCCAGATAATCCACCTCTTTTGTTCCCCAGATGTCACAGTTGGTTAATTTGGTGTATTTCGTCAAATCTTCACAGTAAGTATCCCACTGTTCCCACTTCGAAGGGAAAGATGTTTCATTATCCAGAATGTCCGTATAAGATTCCAGGTTCTCAAGATCTTTACAGTCCTCTACAGAAAGGAGGTTGTCCCTGGAACTCTGCTGGTAATCCATTTCTCTGTCCTAGAAAGTTATAATAAACAAGGTAAATTTGTTTTCTTTTCTACTCTCCATCCACATTATAGGCAAATTGACAGGTGTCACCTATGCCTTTAATTCTATTTATACCTAAAAGGGAAAAACAGTACAAGCCAGTTTATGTCAATTTTTAATCCAAGATTGATAAGACAGCAATTTCAGTGCCTACTTCAATGCCTGTTCGCCAGCAAGAAAAAACCCATCAATTATAAATGCCTATTTTTTTTTTAAAACTAGACAAACTATTCGGTTGTCAATGACACTAGTTAAATACAAGAGGCAAGAGGAGACAAGATTACAACATACAACATTCAGAATATGAAGAACTTTATTTTAGCTAGATTGGTATCTACCTTACTTTTTAGTATCCTTCATATAAAATGCTAATAGTTTTAGATAAATTTTGATGCAGAAAACATATAAAGAATGGAACATGATTTGCTTAAGGAAAAGATTAAGGCAGGGGCAATAGCAGGTTTCAGATTTTGATAAGGATGAGAACAGTTAATAGTACCCTGTATCTAGCATGTGGCTAGGACTTAATAAATGTAAACTGCAGTACTAAAAGATAAGTAAGGCCCCGGTCACACGGGCCAGATATTGCGGGGGGGAGGCGTGGCTAATTGCCCCGGAGGAAACTAACATGCGGCCGCCCGAGCACACGTCCCGGTCGAGATCCCGTGGTTAAGGGGGAGATGCCGACCAGATGGGTATCCTGCAGCACGGCACAGAAGCCGTGCGGCGCAATCGCACTAGCAATAGCTCTTTGGGCGCTTGTTGCAAAACCTGCGGAGACTTGAGAGACAAAAAAAAACCCTCGTGTGTGACGAACAGCGGTGGGCGCTGGATGCCACGTAGGTCCACCAGAAATGCGATCAGACGCCCACCCTTGCCCCGCGCCTTCCGGAAACTAGTACCTCGGAGGTACTAGTTTTTTACTCTGCATCTTCGGCGGGAAGCCTCGGGTTAGCCACAAGAGCTCTACACTTCCCAGATGTTGCGGTATGATCGTGCCCGGAAAATCCGCCTACCATCTGTATCATCAGCGCGGCAAATGCTACGTGTGACCGCAGCCTAACATTAGTTTTGACTTGAGGATTTAGATCACATGGAATACACATATAACAAATCCTGCTGACACAGTTCTTTCCCATGTACCCCTCCACTAGCCCCCCCCCCCCAAGATCTGCAAAATCATGCTGCTGGAAGGTGCAGGACTCGGAATGACAGCAATTCACAACTTGGAAAGCTGCACTGAAAAGGAAGGACCAGTCTGGCACGACTCCTATGCCAACAGAATTTCCACTAACAGGAAGGAGAGGGTAATTCCACCCCACCTCACTCAGTGCAGTCCCATGTGGCCATTTGTGCATGCAAGTCCTATAGCCTCCAGCCTTAATGTTTTGGAGGGCTGGAAAGAACTATTTCCTACTGTGCAGTCCATGTAGGATCTGAGATGGAATATCACAACTAAAGCAGTTTGCAACTTTCCTTGTATGTCAAAGGGCAAAACCCCCAACATTTTCAAATTTGCCTAGTCAATAAAGCAGCTCCTCATTAGAAAGTATGCCAAAGCTTAATATGTTGTCAAAGGCTTTCACGGCCAGAGTTCGTTAGTTGTTGTAGATTTTCTGGGCTGTATGGCTGTGGTCTTGGCATTGGAGTACCTGACGTTTCGCCAGCAGCGGTGACTGGCATCCTCAGAAGTATAACACAGAAAAATGGAGTACTCTCTGTGTCAATGTGAGAAATAAAATATCTGCCTACCATTTTTCATCTACTCAGGAAGGTGGGGTAGGGCCAAGTCATTATCTTGTAGGTTCCCAGGCTGTGATACGCTAATAGAGAAGCTTTCCTGAGGAGGTTCTTTTGCATATGGATGAACTAAATCATCTAAACCATGCACATCAACCAAATGGCTACTCCAAGAATGAAATCAGAAGAGTAATTAAACCTAAGGTAAAACTAACAACTGAGGAAAAACAGTCTCCCACAGGAAAAGTGTTTTTGCCATATATCAAAGGAATCACTGATCAGATGGGAAAACTTATGAAAAAACACAACCTACAAACAGTATTCAGACTCACTAGAAAAATACAACAGATGCTATATGATGTCCTTGCTATTTCGGGAAATTGGTTTTACATTTAAACACTCTCTGTGTATATAAACTTGGTAGTTTTCTGCTGCCACCAGGAATTAAAAATTCCAATTCTCTCTCTTTTGGTAGTATGACCTAGGGTCTGGGCACTGTCCTGAGGAAGTACTGTACTGATTTCTGGGATAAGTTTAAACAAAAATTGATTTATTTAATAAAGAACAAAATAGGTTTCTGGTTATTTTGAACAGTTGCTGAAAAAAGGAACTTGTAAATGTAACTGGCAAAGCTTGGTGCCACAAATAGTCTCTCACACTCCAAACTCCACTCTGACAAGCTTATACACTCATATATATAGCCACACAGGCTAGTCTCTTTGTTTTATCCACACTGAATAGAATCAACTCTCTTAGTCACACAGACTAAACTGTTGGTCTTATTCACACAGAATTAGACTCAGAATTCCATAGTCACACAGACTATGTTCTCTCTTCAAGTTTCACACACAGAATCCTTCATAACTCAGATTCACACAGACTCTCTTCAAAATTCTTCCATACTTGTTTCTCTCATATCACAGAATCCTTTCAAAGACATACACACACACAGATTCCTCTCAGACACCCCTCCCACACTCTCAGTCAGCAGCCAATCAAATCACACTTGTCACCCTCTATCACTCTTCTCATATTACTGTATTCAAACTAAACATTTAAAGGAACACACACACACCAAAACATGGAATCATTACATGCTACAATTGGCAAAAGACAGAAGAGTCTCCGTCACTTCTGCAGGAGTATACCACATACACTGCAGCTGTGGACAGATTTACACCAGGACCACACATCGTAGCATCCAGACAAGAATAAAAGAAGATGAAAGACACCGCAGACTTGGCCAACCTCAAAAATCAGCAGTGGCTGAACACAGCTTAACTCAGGACACAGAATCTTATTCCAAGATCCTGAAATGTTGGACAACACATCCAATTACCATGTCAGATTTCACAGGGAAGCCACTGAAATTCATAAACATAAACACAATTTCAACAGGAAAGAAGAGAGTTTAAAAATAAATAGGGCATGGTTTCCTGTCCTGAAAAACACAAAATGCTCAACATCTTACAACAGCACTACAGATAAGATTAGAATTTCAACAACCAATCCATATGCAAAAGAATCTCCTCAGGAAAGTTCCTCCACTGGTTTTGCATTGCCTAATTGGCAGCTGTATTATTTCGCAGCTGCGATGACATGGATCAAAGATTGGGTTGAGTTAGAAGATGTGAGAACTCTAGCTTTAGAAGGAGCAGATTTGGTAATGGGATGGCATGCATACATATGGTACGGAAAGGATAAAATCCATGCCAACTTTCATATACACTCAATAAGAAGTGCCCTCATGAAAGTCTGGAACATAATAAAACTCAAATTTTACACTAAAGTCCCTCTGTGGCTATCTCCATTAGAAGCATTTGCAAAACTGTCACTGATAATAGGTGAAATCAAAGAAACTTATGGCAATTTATTAAACAAGAAAGCCGAACTGAAAACAGATGAGATATTAAAAACACAAAATATAGAACTGTCTTGGTGGGATAAAAATGTATTAAAATCAAGACACATGGAAGATGAAAAAATAGGATTTTACACTACCTTAAATGAAATAGACAAAATTTGGCTTTCTTCCAGTATAAAATTCAGAAATTTTATACAAAGCTATTAGAGGAGGAGCTACAAGAAGATATCATTAAAAACTCAATGGTAGCCTGGATAAAAGAGATAGGATATACAATAGAAATGGACCAGTGGATTAAAACATGGAGATCAATAAAATATATGAGAGCGATGGCATACAAAGAAAACATATATAAAATGTTTTTCAGGTGGCACTGGACCCCTGTTAAAGTTGCCAAATGCTTCCCGAAAGCTTCAAATATATGTTGGAGATGCGGCAGGAATACAGGATCATACCTCCACATCTGGTGGAGGTGCGACAAAATACAATCTTTTTGGATAAAAATATACAAAATTTTCTTAGAGATATTTAAAATCAATATCCCATTGACACCAGAAACATACCTGCTAAATATGATTCCGGATAATATAAAAGACCACAAACATATAATAGTTTATTTATTAACAGCAGCAAGAATCTTGATAGCTAAGCGCTGGAAGTCGAAAGCCATACCATCTTTAAAAGAACTTAAATTCAAAATTCTAGAAATAGCGGAAATGGACAAATTGAGTATAGCTTTGAACAACAAATCAGAGGAACTTTTTTGGGACAGATGGAAAATTATTTATACCTGGCTGAACCTGAAGAAGATAGAACAGAACTGAGAACATGCTAGTTAAAAATATTAGATGGGAAAGAAAGAAAGAAAGAAAGAAAGAAAGAAAGAAAGAAAGAAAGAAAGAAAGAAAGAAAGAAAGAAAGAAAGAAAGATACATAGAGGAATTTTATTTCAAGAAATGTATAAATACTAAATAGATTTATGTATATATTCTTGTGAAATGAAAATATGAAAATAAAATAAAAAAAAAGAAAAGGAAAGTTCCTCCATTAGCATGTCACAGCCTGGGAAACTCCTACAAGATAATGACTCAGCCCTATCCCACCTTCCTGAGCCAGTTTGGTGTAGTGGTTAAGTGCACAGATTCTAATCTGGGAGAACCGGGTTTGATTCCCCACTCCTCCACTTGCACCTGCTGGATGACATTGGGCAAGCCATAGTTTTGTCAGAGCTGTTCTTGAAAGAGCAGTTTCTGTCAGAGCTCTCTCAGCCCCACCTACCTCACAGGGTGTCTGTTGTGGGGAGGGGAAGGGAAAGGAGTTTGTAAGCCGCTCTTGGACTCCGAGTGAAGGGCGGGGTATAATCCAATCTCTTCTTCTTCTGAGTAGATATAAAATACCTGCCTACCATTTTTCTTCTCACATTGACACAGAGAGTACTCCATCTTTCTGTGTTATACCTCTGAGGATGCCAGTCACAGCTGCTGGCAAAATGTCAGGTACTACAATGCCAAGACCACAGCCATACAGCCCAGCCCAGAAAATCTACAACAATTTATGCCAAAGCTTTCTTGTTTGTGTCTTGGCCACATTTCTCAACCTATCATTGGCAAGAGTCTACTGCTGCTGGGCTGATGAACTCAGGCTTCCTCAGTAATTAAATTTAATAAAGCAGGCACGTTATATGGTCTTCGCTGAACAGATTTCTGCAAGCCATACACCCTTTCATTTCAAAAAGGCCAAGCTATGCTTCTTAAGAAAATTAAAGTAAACTTACCAACTCATACATGAAATCTGGATCAGAACTGCTAGCCAAGAGGTCTGTGCTCATCAAAGTCTGTTCTGAAAACATGTGGCTTCGAAAGGCATCCCCAAAAGGAGGGTCCATTCCACTCACACTAGGCTATAATAGAAGTTTATTAATTTTTTTAATCTAGGATTTTTTGACAAAGAAATAGTATTTCTCTTTAAACATGACAGTTCCCTCTTCTTTAAACATCAGCAATGTATGAAACCTGAAAAATATTCTCTAGACTCTATATTTGGGTTTAGTCAGGGGTCTTTTCGTAGAAAAAGAGCTGCAGGAGCTCATTAGCATATGGCATGCTAATGAGCTACTGAGCTATTAGCATATGCCATGCCCCCTGACATCACCGGAAGTGATGGCAGAAGCAAGGGGGGGGCATCTTCAAAAGCCTCCCCTCCCCTTCTCACTAAAGTTGGGCCACAGGAGGAAAGACAGAAGGAAAGAGGGAGAGTAGAGAGAAGGAAAGAAGGAAGAAAAGAGGGAAAGAAACAGAAGGAAAGAAGGAGGAAAAGAAAGAGAAGGGAAGAAGGAGGGAAACAGGGAAAGGAGGAAAGAAGAGAAGAAGGCAGGAAAGAAAGAGAGAAGGGAAGAAGGAAGGAAAGAGGGAAAAGAGAGGAAGGAAGAGAAGGGAAAGGGAAATAAAAAGGAGGAAAAGATGGCAAAGAGATGGAGGAAGGGAGGCTCTCCCACCACCCCCATCAAGCCCCTGCCACCCCCACCCCCAGGGATCGCTTACTTACCGCTTTGGTGGGGTTGGGGAAGCGGGCGGTGGGGCTCTCCAGGCGTCCCCCAAGCAGCAGCGCTCCTGCGTGGGCCGGGGGACGCAGCGACGGGGCTCTCCCGTCCCCCAAGCCACAGCACTCCCGCGCGGGCTCGGGAGACACAGCGGGCTGGGAGACTCGTGTGGGGCTCGGGGTAAGGGCTCTCCGGGCCTGCCCCGAGCCATAGCGCTCCCGCACGGCTCGGGGAACCCGGGGACGGGGCTCTCCGGGCCTGCCCCGAGCCGCAGCACTCCCGCACGGCTTGGGGGCCCCGGGGGGCGGGGCTCTCCGGGCCTCCCCCGAGCCGCAGCCCTCCCGCGGGGCTCTCCGGACCTGCCCCGAGCTGCAACGCTTCTGCGCGGGCTCAGGGAACCAGGGGCAAGGCTCGGGGGACCCGGGGGGGGGGCTTGCTGCCACACGGGCTGCCGGAGCGGTGCTCTGGAGGGCTCCGGCCCGAAAAGACCCCTGGGTTTAGTCATCTATTACTACATTCCACACTTATTTGGTTATCTAAGGGAAGGATACACTGGTTTGCTTGACAGCTACATACAAAGTAAACCTATTCAGCATCTGGTACTACCAAATTTTAGTAAAGATACAGTCAAAAGTTTGAACGTTTTCACAAATGAGGAAAAGTGTTTAAAAGATGTGGAAGACATTGCACATTTTCATGTTATATCTTTCTTTGGGTTTTGTATGCAATGTGTCATGTGACCTACATTTTTATAGTGCTAGGTGACGCCACTATTGCTAAACAGCCTCACTGTCCACAAACGGCTCAGGTTGTAAGATAAGACATCATGCACTTCCAGACACAGTTAATATAGAAGTTGGCCATCCCTGATCTAAACGATCTTCTAAAGAATTTGGCTTCTTGATGCAACTGATAGCTAGCAGTTCACTGTCCAAGAACTAAGATTCTGCTCTTGCATAGGGTTTTTTTTAAACTTTGCTGGTAAAAACGTCAGGGGGACCTGCATGGCAATCACATCACAGTACAGCAGATAACACAAACCTTTTAGTTGATGCAGATCCATGATAATCTCATCTCTGTACTTCATTAGCATCCTTTGTTATGCCCTGCAAAGCCACCAGTGTCACTCCCTATAAAACTGGACTTTTGTTAAAAATCATACCACTGCCACAGTTCCCTCTAAGCTACACTGGGGGTGCTGGTGCACAACATTTCAGAGGCCAGCTCAGAGGATTTCTGCTTCAGATCACAAACAGTGGAGGACGGCAGCACCTCCTTTTGGGCCCCACAGAGGAGGGTTTTTTTAGGAGAGGCACCAAATTTGCAGCATAGCTGCAAACAGCCCTCCCAGAGCCCTATATACCCCTGGATCGATTATCCATTATAGCCTACGGAGCCCACTGACTATAATGGTCCCCATAGGCTATAACTAAGCCAGGAAAAAAAACACCATTTTTTTTTGCATGCCTCTATTATGCTTTTCAGTATGATTTGTAAGCCCGCCTTGAGTCACAGGGGAAAGTGGGATATAAATATTTGAATAAATAAGTAGTTTGGGCAGGTTGATAACATTTAAGCAACTTCTTTTTTGTTAGGTTAGGCAGGGTTCTGACAATGATTGCTCCACCTCTGTTATACTTGATCTGTAATGCTATGGTACCAGAGTTTCCAGGCTGATTGCTAGAGCGTCAGCCGGCGACATGCCCAACGTGATGACATCACTTCCGGGTGACATCATTGTGGCACACACACAAATGTCCCGGCTAGGGACCAACTCTCCCCCGCTTTTAACAGTAAGTCACTTGGCAACCCTATCTGCCACTTGCTCTATCCAAGTCCCAGGAAACAAACAGGATAATTTGTTATGATTAAACATACTGTAATTTACTCTACATCATCATCATGTGCTGTTCTTTAGATATCCACCCCAAATACTACGTTTTTTAAAAAACTTCTAAGTCAATAGAAATACTGGGAAGTTACCTGAGGCATTTCCAGGCCCAGATCCTCCAAATTCAATTCCAAACTTTTTGTTTTCCTTGCCTGTAATTTCCTTTCCAGCTTTTCTTCAGGGTTCGTAGGTAGCATAGAACTCATGCAATGGAGTCACAGATTTTCTCTAAAAAAAGCTTCACGTTGACCACATGGAAGTCTTCTTTCTTTGGGGGATTTCTATTCGAAGTAAAAACAAAAAAGTGTATTGAATTTCAAACAATTACATTTGAATAGTTTTGTTTCTGAATGAAAGAAGTTTGCTGTACCTACTATGTATCATACTGCTAAAACATCTTGGATTGTCTACTTTGTAAATTTTCAGGTCATACTTCTTATATAAAACAATATTGTGGCAAGATCATGACACGCAGTAGCTACTACTGTAGTTTAGAGAGAGAAAAACCTCCTAAAGTGGGAGTCTCAAAGAGTAAAAGCCCACCAGCAAGTCAACAAATTGGCATTCCTTGAACAAGAAAACACAGTGGTTGAAACACCACTGAGAAGTATTATCATTTTTGATGAGTAATAATGGCAGCTTAGTTAACAGAACAGTAAATTAAATACTCTGAAGACTATTTGAACAGCTCCATTAAGGTGCAAGATTCTTTAATATGAGAGAAACATATATTTACCCAAAAGGGAGACTACTTTTTCCCCAGGTGTGCTGTCATAAAAAGAAGCCGTTGTCTTACATTCACATGCATGCCACAAGTATGTACCATAATAAAAACTTTGTGTACAGATTTTTTAAAGGGGGGGGGATCATCCTCTTCCTGAATAAATATGGTACAACTTAGTCTACCTTACCCCAGCCCCCAACAGTTACCATAACTAAACTTTCCAACCTTGTTCCTCGCAGTACATAAAACAATTATAATGCAAAGCTTTGGACCACTGGCTAGGTGTATGCTGGTGTACGCCTACTACTCAGTAAAACATCTCACGTAACATTTTTTTCCACAACTTGAGCACATTGACAAGAGAACCGGGGATCCACAGGTGAACATGAACTTGCTCCTGATGCTTTCCGTGCAACATGCACACTATTCTACCCTTATGCCATCCAGATGAAGCTGATAAGACTGTACAGAAGTACACAGCAAAGTGTCACCAAAAATGCTGATCACAGCCAAATTTAAACTGTCATATGACTGTCATGTGTTTGGAAGTTGAACTGTACAGAGAAATCAGTGCTTCACCTTCATCCTCAAGGGTTAACCTTCCTTCAGTTGACAGTAAAAAAAATTAAGTGTGCTTGTATAAATGGCCCTGTAAATCCAACAACAAATATTTCAGAGTTTAATTAAGGATTAGTTTTCCTAACCAACTCCAAAAATGCCAAGGCAATATTTTCAAGAGATCCTTTACCTTGGCCTTTACAATAAATCTTTCTCACGAAGTCTGCCCATACAGAAATCTCTAAGAAACTCTCTAAGAAACTATGTCAGAAAAGTAGCAACCTCAGGTCACTTGAACTAAAAATATATCATCACTTAAAGTATGTATTGGGGTGAGTCGTACATCTCAGGGTAAAGTTCCATCTAGAACTAATAAGTTGGCTATGATTGTTTAAATTTAATCTTAACATTCCAACATGCTTTCTAAAATAGAAATAAACATTTGTACTCCTAAGAGAAGTTCCTCTGTGCCACAGAAATTCTCATTGTGCCATGAGAAAATTAAATTCTCTTGTGAACCCAAAGTATCCACACCCCCAGAAGAGATGCTGTCCCAACCCCAGGTCTCTGCATGATTCATTATGCTGGGTTTCTCTCAGCAGGCCGCTCATAATTTTGCCACAATGCTGCACCAGATGCAATTGAAGGATTCAATTACTCCTCATACAGAGATGTAACACAATTTTTTGTTGTTCAGTCACACAGTCGAGTCTGACACATAAAGAGGAACTCCTGCAGAATCACAGCAGGGAAGGGAGCAGCCAGCTCTTATTTTTCATATTTTTAAAATACTATATACTTTTGGAAGTATGTGAAGCAAATTTAACTCAGAAAAAAATGCCTTCAGTTATCAATATTACTGTGGCAGGAACAGTTTTCTGATACAGACATATCCCTTAAAATATTGTAATAACCAAACAAAAAAGAATGCCAAAAAATAATGTCACATTTTCAGTAAGTCAGTTCTTTTACAATCTCTGCAATACATCATCCATTTGAAATAAAGCATTAATGCTGGTTCTAGAGCTTCTAGCTATTCCGATTTTATTTCAACAAAACTGATGTTCAACTTTTCTGGCAGATTGCCTCAAGGCACCAGCTGTGCAACCCTTCAAAATAGCATGAACAGCAAGACTATGCAAAGGAACATCTATAGAATAACCCACTCAGTGCTGTGGAGTTTCACACTGGGTTGCTAAAATGCACTTGCTCATTAGTTCCTCTGGAAGCAAGAGCTCCAATTAAGCTGAGCCACTGAAATAAGTCCTTTTAATCTTTAACTTTTCATGATGAGACCTTGGGGTAGAGAAAACCATTGTGCCCTTTTAAGACAACCTTCTGCATTGCTATAAAGATGGCATGTTAATAAATTAAGGCTGACACACATCCTTTCCATTTTGATATTCTGTTTCTATTTAGTTACATATGTCACATGAAGCTGCATTATACTGAATCAGAATCTTTGGTCCATCAAGGTCAGTATTGTCTACTCAGACTGGCAGTGGCTCTCCAGGGTCCCAGGCAAGGTCTTTTACATCACCTCCTGCCCGGACCTTTTTAACGCAGATGCTGGGGATTGTACCTGGGACCTTCTGCCCGCCAAGCAGATGCTCTGCCAGTGAACCACACCCTCTCCCCTTTTACATAGGTCTTGTAGGCAGGTCTTGTTATTTCTTTTCAAGGAATGGCTAAAAATTGTGCTTAGTGGATGTTGTGAGTCTTCCAGCTGACCTGCACAAATGCACTGAAAAAATTAAGCTTGGTTCAATATGGTTATCAATATTGGTTCAAGCAGCAGGTAGGAACATGGAGTCACACATGGACAGCGGGCCTGATTTTTATCCCTTTGTAGCTGAGCTCATTAAAAGAATGCATTGGCTACTTTAAGGGTTACTAGGATGTTGTCATTCATCTCTTGAACCTCAGTCACACAAAACTACTATTGTGAAGATTTTATCTTGCATCACTAAAATGATCACTCCAAACAACCTTCAACAAATGTCATTCACAAGCGTAACTTTATACAAATACCGCATTTCTGCAGCTTTCTAAGGATCATGAACTTTTACTTAAGGACTACATCCGGCAAGGAAGTCTGCCTATGGAGAACACTGCCTGTGGAGAACACTTCTTCACCCAGTTGCTCTTTCCTATGGAAAACACCCCGGCCTTTTCCTCCCTTCATACTGGTATATGGGTTCCTCTCTCTTTCCTGTTATAAACTGTGCTCCTGCACAACTTCTCTAAAGTCTGTGAGAAATAATAACAATTAATAATTATTGTATGGCATCGTATGTAGAATAGCTAGGAGATCCAAAGATTGTCTGGCAGCCTTAAGTTACAGCTCATTCGCGTCATGCACCACTAGGTGGTGAGCTACTTATTTTGGGGACTGAGAGAGCTCTGAAAGACCCAAGGTCACCCAGCTGGCTACATTGTGGAGGAGTGTGGAATTGAACCTGATCCCCCAGATTAGAGTCCGTGGCTCTTAACCACTACACCACGTTGGCTCTCAGTCTGTAAGAGACAGAAGAACTCACAGCTTTCATTTGTAATCATTTATTTCTTAGGATGCATTTAATAAGTTACTAGAATAAACTTTCCAAATTTCTGAACTCAGTTGGTACTATAGATGGAGGCAAAATGAGGACTGTATAAGATGAACACACACATTATCTCTTTTTTCTTCCCAGAGAAGTTCCAAACTGCACTTTAAATTTACAGAGCTCTTGTTTAGAGTTTGTTTGAGGGCTTTTAAAGGTGTGCTGCTTGATGGCCAGGTGCAAAGGAAGAAAGAGCTTCTGAAGGGATTCTGGAAAGTTCTGCTCATCATGTAAGGATAAGAGGGCTTGTTAACATTTTTCTCGGCTGCATGCTTCTGGAAGATATAGAAGTAATATCCTTCTTGCATCTAGAAAAGAGCAAGTCCAGTAGCACCTTCTGAAGAAGTAAACAGTGACTCATGAAAGTTCATACCCTGCCACATATTTTATTAAGTCTTTAAGGTGCTACTGGACTCTTTTCTATTGCTACAGAGTAACATGGCTACCCATCTTGGTCTATCTTCTTGCATCTACATACCCCTGATACACTTAGATGCACCTGTTTCCAGCCAACTCTGTAGTACAGATTTTGTTTTACAGACAGCACACTGCATAGCACATTTCCCTTGCTCAAACCCATCATGCTACCTAAATCTCCATACTTCTTAACACTGCAGCAGCACCCCTAGTCCATCTGCTTCATGGTTTCTCTTTGCTTCCTCCCCTAGTCTGAAGGATCAGCACCAATTGCAGCCAGTTGCTTTGTTCTTGGGAAACTTCCCTGTACCTTTCAAGGATACCAATGAAATGTAAGCTTCTCTAGTCTCTACCTTTAAGTTCTTACTTCTACAACATCTCTATCATCTTCCAGAAGGTGGCCTTTCAAGCTCTGAGATAATTATATTTTTAAAAAATCACTCTTTCTGTCTGCTGCCTTGTGCATAGAACATTTCAGAGTCAAGGCAGACGCCAACTGTACTAAAGAATCAACCACTCCATTAATAGCTTTCAAAAACAACTTTGGCATTCAAGACCATGGTGCCAGATTATGAGAACTGTTTTAAGTTATGAATGTGTCTTTATACAAAAAATTATGCTAACTGACTCATTGGTTACACCAGGATCCTTTGCTTCTACCATGTTATATAAGCATGTTTGAAGAACACAGCTGATCGTACAGTCAGCTACCACTGACAACACTATTTTAAACCAGATGTGATCACCACAGGCCAACAATTAAAGTTTTATTTGTACCCCCAAATATATTTGTTAGGTGCCCTATTTTCATCATGAAGTTCTCCAGTCACATTGCAAAGAAAATCCTGAAGACATATAGGTAGGTGGATGGGGGGTTTATGGCACAAGAGCATCTAGCCATATGGCATCAAACACTGCAGTATGTTATCAGGAACACCCAATTTAAGCAGAAGCACAGCAGATGAACACGTAAACCTGTGGCTCGACTACACCGCTTCACATTGCACAGGAAAGACTGTGTGGATTAATGCTTCTGCATGGGGAAAAAACCTGATGCACTAAGAAAACTAACACAGGGGATAGATGACTAGTCTAGAATCCTTATTCCGTAGACTTTTGAGTTCTTTATATGCAGGGCTTTGTGCCTGGAGTGTTTAGCTACATCTCTCATTTGCTGTCTGGAGTAGTAATCTATTTTTTTTAAAAATTAATTTTATTGAAAGACAGAATTTCAGCATATAAATATATACCAATCCATACAGACAGCTAAGCCTATTAATCAAATATTGCCATGAGTTCGGATACAATTACAATAGTGTTTGCAACTAAAACATTGATAGTGAGTACAAGTACAATCGAAAATCCTTATCAGAATCATCACCTTATATCATAAATTTATGGCATCACCAAATTGAAAAGAAGAAGAGAGAAGAAAAGATTACTCAGACCTAAAAATATATCCTCAGATATGTAGCCATTCTGTATAGCTGGGATCTGTGGTAATATGTCGTGTTCTGCAAAATATGCCAACAGCGGGAACCACTTGCGAACGAATCCAGAGTGGGACCCCATTTTTCCTTTTGTGTGTGCATCATAAGTATCTGCCACTTTGTCCATGACACAGTGATCCCAACACTTATTATGCCATTGAGAAATGGATGGGGGATCAGGATTTTTCCAGGAGGCAGCAATGGAGAGCCGCGCTGTGGCTATTAGTGTGGTGGCTAGCTCGGAAATCTTAACTTCTTGGTCATCAATGGTGTGCGTCGAGTTAAGTAGAAGTATAGCCGGGTCCAATGGAATGTCTTCTGATGTTATCTTATTTATTTATTCGAGAATTTGGGACCAGAAGGCTTGTAGAACTGAGCAAGACCACCAGCGATGATAAAAGTCGCTGGTGGACCCACAACCTTTCCAACACTTAGAGCTATTATGTGGATACATGTGTTGCAGTCTAGCTGGGGAGAGATACCATCTGGTTATAGTTTTGAAAAATTGTAATCTTATATTGAAGATCCTCGATTTGTTAGGGTGGGAGCTCCAGATGCTAGACCATTTCTGTATGGATAGATTCTCTTGCATATCTTTGTTCCAAGCTTTAATGTTGGGTAGGATCTTGCTTTTTTCTGTATCCCATATGATCTTAAAGAGAAGTGAGAGCAGACCTTTTGATCCAAACAATGATTTGCTGAGAAGTAACTCAAAGTTTGTTTTGGGTCGTGTGAAGGAGCCCATTTCCTTCACTCGATCTATAAGACTCCTGATTTGATAATATTTTAACCAAGTAACAATGGCTTGTATTCTATCCTCAAGTTGTGTTTTTGACAGAATCTTTCCTTTGTTAATTAAGTCCTGTAGGCTTCTCAATCCAGATGCTGTCCACGACGCAAAAGCACCCACTTTCAACCCTGGCGGGAACCATGGCTGAAAACTGTAAATGGAGAGTGGAGAGATTTTGGGGGCTAACAGTTTTTTCTTCAAGTCCCAAATTCTAATGTTTGAGGTCAGGAAGGATTTCTTAAGGAGACTGGTCTGCTTGATGGAGGCATCCATAGAACTTCTTGAAGAATATTTGGTGACACATATGACTGTTCAATGTTCATCCAATTTGTGAGCGAAGTCTGCTTTAACATTTTTGTGATATTTGATAGTGCAGCTGCCTAATAATAATGATGAAGTGATGGAAGACCAAGACCACCCAATAAAGATGGTCTGTACAATCGACGGCGATCAATCCTGGATTCTTCGAGTTCCAGAAGAAGCTAGAAAGAGAATGTTGCCAAACTGTAATGTCCTTGTCGGAGATGTATATCCGTAAAGCTCTGAAAAGGAAGAGGAAGCATGGGAACACGAAACTTTGTATCAATTGCAGTCGGTCCGCAAGAGATAACTGTTGTTTGTTCCACTCTCGTATTTTACCTTGCACATCTTTATAAAGCCGGTGAAAATTGCATTCAGCCAATTTATTCAAATTTAAGGGAACATTAAAGGTTATCATTAAGGTCACTCAACTTAATTAATCTAGATATTATTGCATTTTCAAGCTAATTCGTTACACTAATGTTTCTTGATCTTTATTGTATAATTCAATCCTCAATACTTTCAACGAAATTCTATTCATCAATTGTTATTATACAGGACTTACTCATACTGAAATGCTTTTTACAAAAATTGTTAAGTATGTTACAATTCTTTAATCTCAATAAAAAAAATTAAATTGAAAAAATTTGTTTAAGGGAACATGTATCCCTAGATGTCTCCATTCATCCTTGATCCATTGATATCGGAACATTTGTTTAATCCCTTTCATAGTTTCTGTAGATAATACAATAGGGTATATCTCTGATTTAGTTGTGTTCAGGTGTAGGCCCGATATGCTACCAAATGTATTGATTGTTCTTGAGATTGCTGGTAATGAGTGTAAAGGGTCAGTTACATATAAGGTCATGTCATCTGTATACAACGTTAATTTGTGCTCCCCCCCCCACAATAGTGACTCCAGTAAACTCCTTGTTCTTACGTAGCTTTTCCACCAGAGGTTCTATTGCCAGGGCAAAGATCAACGGTGAGAGTGGGCACCCTTGCCTAGTGCCTCTGGTGGGGTAAAAGAAAGATGAGTTCATATTGTTGACTCTGATTCTTGATTTGGGGGGGTGGTATATGGATCGGAGAGCAGTTAAGAAGTTTTTTCTGAAGCCAATCTTTTTCAGGAGAGTCTGTAAGTATGAAATTTCACTAGAATCGAAGGCCTTTTCAAAATCAAGGGCCAGGATCATTGTGTCTTGCGATGATGTTAAGAGTGCGCCGGATGTTATCAGTGATTTGTCTATTTGGAATAAAACCTGTTTAATCTGTATGTATTAACTCCGAAACAACCTTTTTCAGACGATTTGCCAAAACGGCTGAGAATAAGCATCATTGTTTAGTAATGCGATTGGACGATAGGAGGAGGGATCCGACAGGTCTTTATGTTTTTTAGGAATTACAACAATTGATGATTCAGCCCAAGATGGTGGAGTTGTCCCTCCCTGTATAGCTCTATTGCAAAGGGCAATGAGAGGATTTAAGAGGGGACATTGAAAATTCTTATAAAACTCTGCTGGCAATCCGTCAATACCTGGAGCCTTATTCAACTTATAGGTGCTTCCATGAAAGAAGTTTGATCAGCTGAGAGACACTTCAGTGACGGACTAGAATCTAGGAATGCTTTTTTTGCCGATATTTTATCCTCTAGTCCACTTTGTAGAGTATAACTCTTCATAATACTTAGCAAATACCGATGCTATATTTCTGGGTTTGTTATGGATGTTACTGACTGGAGACTTCAGAACAGTGACAGTCGCTTTTTTCTTTTTCTCTTTCACCCTCCATGCTAAAAGCAGCATGTTTTTTGCAGATTTATGCCAAAATTTTTGTTTCAAAATTAAGATATTTTTTTGGATTTTCTTCAATTCTATTGATTCCAGCACTTTCTTTTCTGCTTGTAGTTGTAGATATGTAGACTTTTTCTTGGATTTCTTATGCTCTTGCTCCAAAATTGATATTCTGTTTAAAGTATCAGATCATAATTTTTCTGTTTCTCTTTTCAGATGTCCTGTTGCCGAAATGATAAAGCCCCGCCTGACCGCTTTCAATGCATCCTATTGGATAGCAGGATCCACTTCAGAGTCTTTGTGGATTTCCAGGAACTGACATATGTTGTTTTCCAATTTTTCCTTTATGTGTTTGTGGAATAAAACTGAAGTGTCCATTGCCCATTGTTTGTAGTTTCATTTGAAAAGTCTGAGATGTGGCATTTTAGTCAAGCATGATCTGTCAAGTGTCGTGTGCCTATGTCAGCTGATTGTAGAAAAGGTGATAATGAAGAGGAAATCAAAATGTAGTCAATACGAGTGAAAACATCATGCCTCGCTAAGTAGTAAGAATAGTCACGTTCCATAGGGTGACGGAGCCTCCAGACATCTAGAAGGTCAAAGTTCCCCAGCAGTTTGGCTTGTCTTGTTCTGGTGTCTTTCATATGTTGTTTCTTAGGGTTTGCATTGGATCGATCTAGCTGACTATCTAATATAAAATAAGATCCCCTCTGATTATCAGGTGACCCTCCCTGAAAGCTTGCAATTTAGATAAAGTGTCATTTAAGAAAGGGATCTGAACAGAATTAGGAGCAAAGGACCACATAGATCCATTCACTAAACCTTTGAGAAAGATGTAGCACCCCATAGGATCTATCTTCTTCTCTTTCAAGATAAAATTAAGTCTCTTCGCGAAGATTATGGCCACCCCTCTAGATTTTGAAGAACCCGAAGCCATGTACTGTTGTGGGAATCTAGCAGATTTTAGTATAGGGTGAGTGGTGGAGCGAAAATGTGTTTCCTGGAGGAACAAGATATCAGGGTCCAGTTGTCTGATATATTGTGAGACCCTCTTCCTTTTGATAACATCATTTACCCCTCTGATATTTACTGAATGAATCCTGAGAGATGACATATTCTAACCAGTGTTCCCTCTAAGCTGAGTTAGTGTGAGCTAGCTCACAGTTTTTTATCCTCTGGCTCAGATATTTTTGTCTTCGCTCAGGAAGGACAGCTCCAGAGCAAACTAATCTATGCAGCAGCCAAATCGCTCGCTCACAACTTTAATGCCAGTAGCTCACAAGGTGGAATTTTTGCTCATAAGACTCCACAGCTTAGAGGGAACATTGATTCTAACCCTCAGCAGTCACCTAATGTAACAGATCCCACACTATCCAATATAAAAGTATTATTTTTTTAAGGTAAGTTGGAAATGGTCTGAGTAATTCTTAGCATAGTACCAAGGTTTTAGAGGAAGAATGAACTTTAAACTAATGCTGAATCAACAATAGAATCAATTGAACAATCAATATTGCAAACTATTAAATGTTAGATTTAAAAGATCCAGCTTATAAGCAAAGATTTAATTAACAAACCTATAATATATAATTTGCAATTTGGATCTTCATTAAAAATTAATTACTGTCAGCTAGTGCAATATAATGAACAAGGTATTCTGAATTGGCAATATATGTACTTTGAAGGTCAATAATAAAATAGGAAATTTTTTTGTAAAGTAGTATTCAATATAAAGATCAACTGCAGGCTAACATTAATTATAGATGTTAAAATTATAGATGTTAAAACAATACTAGAATTAATTTTACAATTATGAGTGCAAACTATTAACTTTTGGATTTAACAGATCAACAGTACAAGCAAATATTTAAATAACAGTGCAGTTATATAAATTTGTGGTTTGGACTAACTTTAAAATTGATTGAAGTCAGTTAATGCAATATAATGACCTAGGTATTTTAAATTAGCAGTAAAGCTACCTTAAAGGTCACTACAAGGATATTATAGTTTATGCAAAAGTACTAAACAGTGGTATTAACAGAAGAACTCACAGTGCCCACTGGCGTATTTTATGGTCTAAATCAATGCTAAGAATTAATTGGTTTATATAAACTTGAATAAGTTATCTAAAACAGATGAAATATGTTTATAAAAATATAAAAGCTTATAACAGTAAAAATTCCTAACGGCAATTAACTATCTGAAATTAGGTCAGTGGCTGAGAAGTCTCTAAGTCTCCGTTAAAGGGCAAGGGCCCAGCAACAGGATTAAGTGCAAATCAGACTAACCTATGGAACCCGGAACAACACTGTTCACTGCTCCCCCCTTCAGAAAGTGACAGGCAAGAAAAAATATTAATTACCCGTGCAGAATTCAGACGTAGCCTGTTTAAGAGTACCGCAAAGGAAGGATTAAATCTGATAAGTGAAACTAGTATACTAGAGTGTAAAAAACTCTTATGCGGTTGTGCGAAGCTTTGGACCGTCTTTGCCTTAGACCCGACCTTTCCTTGAGACCAGAAATCAGCAGCGGTCTCTTCAAGAAAGCCTGTAATGGGCCAGACGGTGGCAGTGCTGCGCTGCAACTGAAGTAGTCCTGGAGAAAGCTGACGACATCAAGCCACGCCGAGGGAAAAATGCCGTTGGAACATGTCTGATCTTACTGCTGAACAAACTCCTCGTTGGCTGCGAACGTGTGTGATTTATATGTTGTCCTCCCTCACCCCTTTGAATCATTGTTAGTCCTGTGTGTATTTGAGTAACTGTAAATCGCTCAGAGCCAGCAGCTCTGCAGGATTGAGCGATTAATAAATTGAAAGATTATTATTATTATTATTTTAAAAGGAGCAAATTGACCCTGTAAACCCTCCCCCTGCCAATATCCACTTTATAACCAACACAACTATTACTACAAATATTATAATAACAGTAACAATCTAATAACAAATGTAGACCGAAGGTTTGAAACATATAAGTGCTACTTTGACCCACTAGCTTGTTGCATAGGAGGACGATCTGTTTGCCTCATAGGGAGTGCATGTGGGGTGTAGAAAGATTCTCGGGGAAGCATTTTATTACTTTTTTCAGGGGACTCTGGAGAGTAATGTCTATGTTTAGAAGATTGTCTACTTGTGTCCATTAGTTCTGACAGTTTCAGGGCTTCCAGCATATCATATCCTGAGTCCTTGTCAAATGCTTGTATAGTCTTTCCCTGATGATTAACTTGAAGGCTCCCTGTCGGCAACCAATGATAGCGGACGTTTTCCTGTTGAAGGCGGAACGTTTTCCTTGGCAGTTTTTATAATTTAAATATCCCCTAGCCGTCGCTTCCTTTAGGATTTTCTGCTTGGTTCTTTCGTCTGCAAGTTTTATTAAGATGTCCCTCAGCCTGCGGCTTTTCGACGCGTTAAAGGGACCAATTCTGTAGGCATTTAAAATGGCAGGTGCCACCCCCTTCTTCTAATTTAAAGACAAATGCTAGCCACGATGAAATAAAACAAATGAGGTCAGAGTTGACCTTCTCGCCCTCCGGGATCCCCCGAAATTTAAGGTTAAGGTGTCTAATTTGCATTTCTACTGTAAGCAATCTCTCTCTATAGTTCAGTTCTCTGACTTGCATTTCCCGGACGTCATTTTTAACTATAAGACTCATATTTAGAGCTGCCTCTGCATTGCCAGCGGTTTTAGTTAAAACTGCTTGAATATCTGTAAGTTGATCTCTTACTGGCTGCAGAGAGGCTTGTATGTTATCAGTGAGGCGCTTTTCCATGTCCGGCAAGAGAGTAGGTAGGTCTGAGCAGTATGTGCCCGCTACTTGCGCTTGTGATGAGGATTTGCCCGCTGCCATTTTCACTTTTCCCGATCTTGAGGAGATCTGGTCAGGACAGCTATTTTTAGGTATAAAAAAGTCTTTTACAGTCTTCTGATTATTTTTAACAGTTGCTGTGTTTGACCCGTAGTTTTTTCCCATTCCCAAAATATTGGGGATTATATCTAATAGTTGGTTTTATGCTCTGAGGAGAAAGGAGGGTCGGAGCTCACAGTTCAAGCGACTGCCATCTTTCACGGCGTTGCCACGCCCAGAGTAGTAGTCTAGAAACAAGTTTTCCACCTGTCAGGTCGTGTTTGTACACGAACAAGTTAGACTGGCATTTCTGTTATGTTCGTGCATACAACTTGCTGTATTTCACCAACTGAAGTGTGATTTTGCCACTTATGTTTTACTGTCATATTTTTAGGAATTCTTCAATTAATGAAATGCAGCAATTTATATAGTATTTCCCAGTACAACAGTATACAGTAGTCAGGAATAATCCAGACACAGATTACAGCCCAGGACTGGAGTCTGAAGGGTTGAAATAAGGCCACTGAGCAGAGAAGGAACAAACACCATCCAAGCTAAAGATGAAAACTGTGAGGTGAAAGGGAGCAAGGAAGAATGGAGAGAAAATGGTAGGGGTACAAGATGACAAAACAGTAGCTCAGGAACCAAACTATATGTTAGTGGCATGCAAAGGATTGAGTCCTGCTGCTTTAAAAATAATAAAGTGAAGCACTATTTCATGAGTAATTCAGAGCAGAGAAACAGTGTTTGTATTCTTCATCTTCCAAGTTATCCATAAATCGCCTTTCCTCAGCTGTATTCTACTTGCTTTTGAAGGGTGAATTTTAGACCAAACCCAGCAGCTTTTATTTAAAAGGTGGGCTTAACTCATCCTCTCTGTTAACTATTTTAATACAGAATTCTAACACTCCATAGATAAGATTAATGACTAAGTGAACAGATTTCTAGACAGAGGTCAAAACTCTTCACTGCTCATATGAACTACTATGGCAAGGCAGCCAAAGATGCATTGTGTCTGATGATGACCATCTAGGTTCCTTGGGGTAGCTCATTTGTGAAGCATGATGAAGACAACCAGCTCTTCTTAATCTCCAGCCTCTGGTAATTGAAAGGTACATACTGTCTTTGTATATGAAGGCGTCTTTCCAATGATTATAGCTAATTGTCAATGTGGTCTAGAGTTTACAGTGCTGGACTAAGCTCTGGGACACCCAAGATTCATTCCCACTCACTGAGTAGCCTTGAGCCAGTCATATACTCTCAGTCTAACCTACCTCACAGAGTTTTTATGAGGAGTCAAATGGAGAAAAGAAGAACGACGTAAGCCACTTTGGGTCTCCGTTGCTATAGAGGTAGGGTATACCTAAAGTAAACAAATAATGTAGTAGGCAAGGAAAAACCTTTCTAGAGTTATCTCAATCCACATGTACAAAATAAACATGAAATATCACAGGAAAGACTTATCACTTCAGAATACTGGGGAGGGAATGCATGACTGAATCCTCCTCCTAGAAGAGCTTCCTGTCCCTGAAAAATTACCATGCCTGGGAAAAGACTAGTCTTATTTCCAGCATACTTGCTTCCAATACGGAAGGAACACCTATGCAATTGCATGCTGCACTACCTGAATCCTTAAGTGGTACAGTCCAATAAGGTCTGTGTTAGGAGTTCTATTTAGAATACTATCTCTGCATTCAAAAGCAGATATATAATATACCCTTGCCATTTTATTTACTTAATTTCCCACTAACCCCTGCCAATAGTAAAGCAGCTGGTCCTCAATATGATCACCAGACCAACAACAGATGACGTAATGGCTTTCAAATTCTCAGGGGACTGCATACGTAGAAAAACAATTAACCAAAAGGGAAAAACAAGGAGACTGAGAAGGACTGAATATGCTCCAGGAGGCATGGGATGCTGCAAGCATAGGGTTGCCAACCTCCAGGTGAGGCCTCATGATCTCCAAGAATTACAATTGATCTCCAGACAATTGAGGTCAGCTCCCTTGGAGAAAATGGCTGCTTTGAAGGGTGGACTCCTTTGCATTATACCCCACTTTCCCTCTCCAATCCTGCCCTCCCCAGGCTCCACCCTCAAAATTTCCAGGTATTTCTCAACCCAGAGCTGATGACCCTATGCAAGCAGCTGAGTTAGATAAAGGAAAAAAGAGGTGGGGGAGAAGAAGAAAGGAGAAATAAGTCTGATTAAGCTTCTAGAATCCCGGAAGAGATTTTGGGCATTGGATTTCCAAATTGTTTGCTTTCTGAAATTCTTCCTAGGCTCGCAGTTTGTAATTCTCAACACCAAACTTCTTTTTTCCCACTGCAGTCAGGTACTGGGCAGATGTTTTGAGAGTAAACTTTTTTTTTAGTAGACTTTAAGGTCTGTTTCCACACAGTGGTTACAGATAATTTATGCACTATTATGCACATGTGACTAAGACTGTTTGTCCCAGTGTAGATCACTTTATACTTATATTGCCATTAATCTGCCATTCTGTTTCCCAGAGTCACGGTCTGGATAGCAGAGATCATTTTGGAGTTCTTGTCAATTCAATTGGGATATCACCATTATGAATAATATTATGTCATCAGAAAAATTGAGCTCCTCATTGCATCTGATCATCTATGAATAAGTTAAACAGTACAAGTACCAATAGCTGTGTGGGGACCCCGTAATTGCTTCTCTCCATCGTGAAAAATGCCCTTCGGTTGCATCTTTTCAGGAAGCTACTAGCTAACAGGACCTGTCTGCCCATTTATTCTCTAACTACTAAGTTTTCTTAACAGCCTTTGGGGAATGACACTGGTTTGCCTCCTAACAAGCAAGGCAATGCAGAAACATAGTCAACCAGTTGCCTGATTATAGTTGCCAATTTTTTTCTAGATCCAATTAAAGCTCTTCACAGACTAGGATCTACTTAACTTAATTATACATTTGACTCGGGTTGAAAGATACTTTCAATAAATAAAGGCCAATAATTTTCTCCATAATAGTAAAAAACCCCTAAGAGCTCTCATTTCAGGCTGAAGATTAGTTTCCAATGTACTTCTAAAAATCTTAATATAAAATCAGCCTTAGTTGGCCAGTAGTGCTTTGGGAATCCCCATTTACAGAAGAAACCAAAACCAGCTGAAATGAAAGTGATAGTAAAGTACTTTGAACACTTGAAAAGCAACAGAAATAAGACAACTATAGAAACACTATTTGTTCAACAATTTGCTCTGACAAAAAACACTCCTGCATATCAGGGGGCGATCGTGAACTAGAAGGAAAGAAAGTGTGTGAGCCTGTGGGGGTCTGCAGCGGGCCCTTTCATAAGCAGAAAATTCTGACAGAAATACAAGTCAAGAGCTGCAATTCAGATGGAAAATTTCTCCTTGGTACAGCCCCACAATGTACTATCAATAAGGTACAGGAGAAGTGGTTTCATGTCTATAATCTGCTGCCTGTCCCTCTTGAATTGGCATGAGGAAGTACCAATGAGATCAGTGACCAAAACAATACTTGCAAAATCCCTGTGCCATACATTTAGCACTTGCAGTGTTACAACTTGAAGAAAAGAGAAACCATGCAATTCCACTTCACACTGTGCTTTAATTCTTGACCTTCCTTGAATCTTGACAATCATGCTTCCCATAACCTACTAATAGAATTTAGCAGGCTTGCAAATTGCCACTTGTCTGGTCACTAGGGGCTAACGTCTCCTACAGATAAATCCTTACAAATGTGAAAAGGATGATTTTCTTTTATGCACTAATACTTTTTACAAGTGTTTTTTTAAGTGTCGGTATATGGGTAGCGAAAGTTAACATTCTGTTCTGTTCTCACTGTATGCATGAACTGAAAGCTTCCTCAAGCCTTTGCACAAAGTGCTGGAAGAAAGACACTAAATCCTGCACCAGGTCAGAGGACTGTGTCAAAGAGGGCACACATATGGTTTGTCCAATACTAAATCACTGCGCAATTTGCAACCAAATAGTGAAATGCAACCCATTTGGTCATGACTGGTGATCCATTAGGAACTGAATAAACCTTCTCATTGGGTGTTTGGACCTGCAAAAGCAAGGGAGAGTGACAAACACCTGGCAGGCTGCATTCCGTTTAGCAGGTCACAAATTGTGGAGGCTTGCACTGGTGCAACAAGTAGAATCTAAATATGTATAATGTATCAGCATGCTGATTACCCTTGCTATTACTCTGTGAATAAGCTTGGGATACACATCTATATATCTAATAGCGAAGTGGCCCCGTGAGTGCGGATATCTAAATCCGCGCTCCGGGGCCACCTGGGGGGCAGGGAGAGGTTTGGGCACACGTGGGGCGATCCCCACGTATGCACAAAAATCTTAAAGTGTGTAAAAATTATCGAGGGGGCCTTAATTTGACAAAGGTAAAAAACGAGGGCTGGAGTTTGCCGCCGCCGCGGACGCAGCCGGCTGGGTGCAAGAGCGGCCGCAAGGCCCGGCCGGCTGCAAGCCACTGGCCCTC
>NW_015163655.1:71289-77039 GCF_001447785.1 Gekko japonicus | reverse complement strand
ACGGGGGACCCGGCGGGATGCCGGGGGAGAGCTTCCCTGCTCCTGCTGGTTCCTCCGGCTGCCGAGTTTGGTCCTCCCCTGCCCCCCCCCCGCGAGTTTCGCTGGTCTTTTCTCTTGTTATAAGTAATTCTGTTCTTATACCTGAACAAAGAAAAGACAAGACTAAACAGCATGTTCAATTGCAAATAGTAAGAATGAAAGTAGAGAGAAAAGAACACATCAAGGAACCAAGCAGTGGAGAGTCTCATGGCAAACAGCAATAGACCTGACCTCCATTCTTCTCTTTTAGTTTTAGAAACAGCAGCAAGTCATGCAGCAATGACTGCCTGACACGACAGAGAAAAAGGCAAGAAAATCAACACGGCAGCAACTAAATAAATTAGGTTAGATCTAGACTAGAGCAGCCACTCTGACACTATTCCATAGCAAATCCCACTAACGTGAGAGATTGTTTAGGCCTCCTTAGGTGCACTAAAACCAGATTTCTGTTGGAAGCACTTTTATAAGCTGGATAGGAAGAGCTGGAGATGGGAGATCAAAAGGGAACCCATTGAATACCAAGAGGCCTGTACACACCAAACCAAAATGCTGCCCCAGTGGTTCCTGCAAAGTCTTTTGCTCAAGAACAGCAACATGGGGTAAAAACCACAACTCTCGCAAATTAATACTCTAAGAAACAATAAATTACCCAGGGCAGTAATGTTTTTCTGCTTATTATATTCCTCGTATTTAGTCTCTAGAGTTGGGTTATATGCTTCCATAAAAATATAAATGGGGTCCAACATGCCATTTTTATTTTAAATGAATCATGTTATATAATGTTTGACACAGTTCAAATGAACTCTGCTTTATATTTATTACAAACCAGGACTTGAAACACTGCCCATTTGCCAGGGCACCTAGAAATTTCATCTTGGTGCTTAGTATTTCCCACAATTATTTATAGCACTGCTGAAAATACTAGGCACCGCAATGAAATTTCTAGACATCATGGCAATCCTCAGTAGAAGGCTTATCTATCATTTCACATCAGAGTATGTTTTGCTGTATGAGATAAAAATGCTTGTGCATGAAGTTTTTATCATTGCTTGTCTATATAGTAACCTTATACCATTTAGAGATGGTAGATTAGTTTATTTCCTATCAGTTGCCTTCTGTATTGGCTCCAATATTTAATAAAATGGAGATTTGTAAAGCAGTCAGGAAAATATGAGGAATTGGGGAGAAGTAATATTAAATTTATGGCCTGGATGGGCCAGGCTATTTCACTCTCAGATCTTGGAAACTAAGCAGGGTCAGCCCGGGTTAGCACTAGGACTGGATACCAACCAAGGAAGCCCAGAGTTGCTATATGAAGGAAGGCAATAGCAAACCATCTCTCAAACATCTCTTGCCTTGAAAACCCTTCAAGTTACCATAAATCAGCTGTGACTGGACAGCAGCTGGACAGCACTTTCCATCACCAAAATTAATTTTTAGATGTTTGGTTTTTTGTTAGGGTAATGACAACCAGGGGTTACCCCCTATTTAGTTACACTTTTGTCATAGCAAAAAAAATTATAAGAAATTGAAGAGTTTAGGATTAGGGTTTTGTAGTAGGAATAATCAGAAAATGTCATCATAAAAATATAAAACCCTGAAGGCTGTAAATTAACTCTGGCTCTAAAAGCCAAAGAAAATTGGCCAAGGCCTGGAACAAGGCATTTAAAGGAGACAGGAGTTCCCTTTTTGCCTAAGCAGGTTGAATAGAAAAAACAAGCCTTGTGCAAAGTCAAGATATACAGGAGGAAGGGAATCTGCAACTATCAAACTAGCACTCTAGTCACAACCAAATACTTCTAGAACCTCTTTAGAGTCACCACACTAGCAGAAGAAATCCATCACTTCCATGAGCTGCCTGTAGTCACTTTCTTTTCTTTAGGACCTGCTCTTCTCCTCAGCAGATTATGTCACCAAATGAACTCTGTCAAACTATGGCAGATTTGCCACTCCAAGCACAAGGAAGAAAGCACAAGCAGAAGAACAGGGTCTACAACTACTTTGACAGAATAGATCTAGTGGAGAGACACACTTTTCTCATGTCTCAGTTATGAGGAACTCCTTATAGTTGGCAGAAAGTCCAAGAACTTTCACATGTAGAAAAACTGTGTTTAAACGAGAGAGAGAGAGTGAGTGAGCGAAACTACCACTAGATATGGAATGTGCTCTCTCTAAACCCAGGGGGGAAACGCCGAATTGTAGGGACTGGCTTAATACAATTTGGACCCCACAGTGTTCACATGTCTGTCCTTCCGTACTTTGGCATGGGTTTGTTGTTTTGTTGCACTGCCACGAAAGTATCACTGGATCGAAGAACACCGGCAGAGGTTGCTTCCTTCATGCTACCCAAACGGAACACTGTCCAATGCTTCCATCCATCATAGAGGAAGAAACCTGCTCCTTCATATTCCCAGACACCCGCCCCTCGAACATCAGCTTCCCTTCGACCTCCTCGGGGTTTGGACCGTACCACTCCCGCCCCCCACTAGTCTGACCCACTAACACACCTCCCATCCAACATGGCTGCCCCACAACAGCACTGAAGTACAACGTAGTTTGCTGTCACTCTTATTCCCGCCCCTTTCCTTATCGTATTGGCGTTTCCAACTCCGACGCCGGCTCCTATTGAACGCCTTCGCTGTCTCTCTTTCTGTTCCGCTCCGCCCTCCGAAGCTAGGTTGAGGCGACATGTAAACAAATCACTTTCTAGAGGTTCCGAACTCAGCCGGGTTGTTCGGCCCACGCCCATCCCCCAAGCCAAGGGCGTAGAGAAGCGCCGGAAAAGAGAAACCTCCCGCGCTTGATTAGAAAGAGCCTTTCGACATTCGTTAAGCACGTGACCCATCACCTTTTTTTAAGGGAAAAGACAGACGTGACCTGTTATGCGGCCGGCGGAGGAAGAAGAGTGGGAAATAAGGCTGGAGAGATGTAAGGCAGTTACTTAAGCAACGGGTATCCCCCGAACGGAACAGGGGGACCTGGAGAGTCTGATATTCCGTCTCCGTTAATAATCAACCTAATGCCACCTTGATCCAGCCAGTGCACCGACTCTTAAGGATTCCTCTCGAACCCCACCCAGCCACAGCAGATCACTGAACAGGCTCGTCGATTTTCTTCTTTTCCTGCCAACACCTCTCCTGCTGGGTCCTCATGCCACTTACTTTGGTTCTTCGCTTCCTTCCTACAGCTTGACATGGGAGTGTCCAGACCCAGCCAACCCCACCAGATTTTTCAGTTCATTCCCGAAGTGTGCAACAAAATGAAAGCAGGGGGAGCCTTCGGCCGTAAAATAACCTAATGCAGCGAAACGTCTTCGAGAGTTTGCCCCACTCGGCATCTTTCCGGCTATTCAGTAGCGTTGCATCACTAACAATTCGTTTTACAACAAACAGCTGGGGAACCCTTACCCATAACACATAACCCACAGCATACTGATGAAGAAGCCTTTGAGCAGAAAGAACTGCATAACAAAAGATCCCATTGCCTACTCATCACGTTTTAAATTCTCCTCTACACACAAAAAAACAGATGCTAACAAAAAAGAGAAAAATTATGTAGAAGCCTGCAAGAACGGAGTACAAACAGGGTACAATGCAAACAACCGCTTCTTTCTCACCGCCCACTTTGCTACAAGCCCCAACTTCTGAGACAGGCGATTAAACTAGGGCATTAGGGCGCAAAAGGGCAAAAGCAAGGTACCGATGTACAGGAAAAGATGTACACCTTGCTCAGAAAAAATAACCACCACCCAATATTTCCAAGATCCCCTCCTTTCCCATGCTCCTCTGCAGTCTCAGGCAAAGCATATCCAGCACACGCCCCTTTCTTCAATGCCCCTTCCCTTGCCGGGGCAAAAGGCTAAAATAAACCAGCACTGTTTCTGAACACCAACCACACAATTCACCGCAGTGATTATAACAAAACCCCACACAAATCCTTCTTACTCGGCTGCATCTACCTCCGTATCCGCTCAAGCCCTTTTACCAACAGTCCCTGCTGCAGCTGCCTCCACGCCCCCTTTCGAAGCAATCTGTGCTGCAGAAGAACCAGCAGCTCTCGCTTCTTTATTTTTAACACAACTCTTTCTCTCCCGATACGACTGCAGGAACTTCCACCCTCGACGATGCCCCTCCAGAGGCGAGACAAGGCAACCCTCCCTACCCGACAGCAGAGGAGAGCACCCACCACCCCCTCCCCGTCCAAGAAAAAGGCTGCGGCCTCCACCGTTCCCAGCCAGGGACTTCACAGCACGAAGTGCTTCAGGCACTGTGGAACTACTTACCCCCCTCGCTCCCACGCTGAAGAGCCCCCTCGAGCTCTTGCTCCCGTGCTTGGCCCCCCTCTGGGGGCTTCAGCCGTTCTAGCCCCGCCCCTCAGTCTCTTACCTAACGCCCCAGCCCAGTGTGGGGTGGGGGGTGTCTCAGTTCGGGGCCCCGCTTCGGCTGAGGTTACAGCCAGGACCCGGCCCCTCCATGCCGCTCTGGGGTTTGTTTTGTTTATGTCCCTTCCTGACGGGTTCCCGGAAATCGCGTGACTCGCCCCCATCACGTGGGCTCTCTTTTTAAAAAAGGGGGCGGGGGAGGGGAAAGTGCAAAGCCAAGAGCCGGCAGAAAGCGAGGAAGCGAACGCGACCAATCAGACGCTGAGGAACTGCGAGCCAATCAACGGCCCCCGAATACGGTCTTCCCTCTCACATGACTGCTTTAAGTGAGAAGGGCGGGGGAGGATAGAACGAAGAGAATGTTCTCTTCTCAGCTGACGGGGATGGCGGCGGGAATTCAACGGTGGGGGAGGAGGGAAGAACAGCTGCCTCCCCCACCAAGGAATAAGGAGACAGAGCGGGAACTCGCCTTTCCGTTGGCCCATTCGCTGTTAAGAGTTCTAGGCACACTTGCGTGCTAGTGTACATTCAGGTAGGTCGTTTCAGAGCAACTGTACCCAAGAGCTGGCCGCTCAAGTTAAAAACTGTCCCTTAAAACATATATGAGGCAGATACTGAACATTGTTCCTGTGGCTTAATTTCTCATGTACCACCTAGGGGTCATGGCAGTGCCTTGTCCCACAGTGCAGTTACTGCAAGTCCAAGTGCCGTTCTACGGGAAAGTTTAGCGTTTGGGGGATGTAGGCTGGTGTCTAGATTTTGCAACCTAAGGCTTAAAAGCCTGGGCTCTAACTGGTCGGTAACTCCTACAAAGATAAACTAGTAATGCTTTGCTATTTAGCCCTTTGGGTTTGCTCTTGATGAAGACAATAGGCACCTCAGCAAATTGAGGCAGCACATAAGTCATGCATGCAGTTTTCGTACAGCTGACTACAGATGGGTAGGTCTGTTAGCAGAACTACTGCCCAAACTGTTCAAGTTTACACCATAATAAATGTGCTTCCCTTCAAAGTACGACAAGATTGTTTTGTTTTGTGGGGCGGGGGGTTGGAGATGTATCAGGGAACATGATGACATCATGTATGCACAGGTGTTGCTTGGTGACTTGCATACATGAACGAGCCTTCAACAATCCAACATCCTGAACAAAAGGTCTGTATCACCTCAATCAATGCTTTTTAGCAGAATTTGTTCACCTCATCAATACATGTCATCAAGTAATGAACAAGCACCACTTAGCCTTAAGATTCTGTTCAAACCTCTAACCAAGAAGCACAATAGTACCCCATTTCTGCACAGAGGTATTTATATGATTACTCTAAGAGTCAAG
>NW_015163655.1:64562-71275 GCF_001447785.1 Gekko japonicus | reverse complement strand
GCAGGAATGGCCTTTTGTAACCTTATTTTTTTCATTGCTTATAACTTAGGAACAGTTGACTAGCACAGTGTTGTACTTAGTCACATACATTATTTCATGATCATTACTTACAAGTGATAGTACAGCTCTATACACATTTTTGAAAGTGCAGTTTTCTATATTAGTTTTAAAAGTTGCTAGCCAGCAGCTCTCAGTAAAGTACAACTAACTGAAGAGATGCTGGACATTGTAACAGTAGGCACCTCTTACAGTACAGGCATTATGCTGGTTGGGGCAGAACTTCAATGGGACAGCACCCAGCTAAGAGGTCACTGAACTACTCTGTGCAGAATTACAATAATAAATGAGTTATATCTCTTATAAACGCATTTGACAGTCAGCACCCCCCAGCTGCCCCCATCCTACCCTGCCTCTCAGGTCAACCTTGCAAGTTGGCTGAGAACCCAAGAGATCCATTTGCAAACCATAAATTGGTATGTGCATGTGCTCTTCACATGAAAAAGATGTGTGGGCTTTTTCCTTCCCTTAGTATTTGTGTCCCCTTGCTAGCGGTATCCTTCAACACCAGTTGTCTAGTTAATGAAGATCAGCAGAATTAGGCAAAACATGGCTAAGCAGTCGCTAGAAACCCATACCCCTGGATGTGAGAGAACCTCATTACTAAAGATACATCCTAGAAAGCACAGATACTTGGGAACAATCTGTAGACAAGTAGAAATAAGGCAGAATGCTTAGGAAAAAACAAAAGGTAAATTGCTACTTAATCTTTACTTACAACCTCTACATTCCCCTTCCTGGGAATGGGTCGAAGTCAGAACATTGTGGCACTGCATGACAGGGCCTATCTTTTGTACCAGCCTCTTGATACAGAACTATAGCCCAGGCTAACATATTTATGGATTTTCCTGCAACCTTCCCCTCATGGTTTGGAACTTCAACAGTACAAGCTGCCACCAGCAAAATGAATTCTTTGCAAGCCACAAATGGGTGTGTGCATGTGTTCTTCATAGGAAGGCACTTGTATGATTCCCTGAGCCAGTGAGAAGTTTGGGTGCAGGTTCAAAGTTTCCCTCCAAGCCAACTCTTGACCCATCACTGCAAAAGTAATGATTAAAGGAGCTTAGCCCGCCTAAAGGAAAACCTGTAAGGGTTTTCTTTCTTGACAGCTTAGCCAAATTGTAAAAATTGAGCTCTGGACTCAGGATCTTTTCTCAGCTCAACTGATCATCATATACCTGTTCCTCCCTACTTGGAATGTAACTTCAGAATTTTATTGCACCATTCCAGTGG
Organism: Gekko japonicus; assembly: GCF_001447785.1. NCBI lineage: Eukaryota > Metazoa > Chordata > Lepidosauria > Squamata > Gekkonidae > Gekko > Gekko japonicus. The sequence continues at coordinate 69,985 of NW_015163655.1, read as the reverse complement.
ATAAACCTGTGTTATTCTACAAGGACACCTATCCTCTCCAAACAATACCTATTTAAGTTTACAGACTATTTTAAAAGATTAAATAAAGCCAGAGGACATTAAGAATGGGAAAATATTTATTTCAGATTTGAGATACAATCTCCCATAAGCAACCATATATATATATATATATATATATTTAGGATACAACAGAAAGTCTCAAGATTGGAAGGCAAACAACATCTGGAGTGAGACAGTGCTCCATTCCAGCTGCCCTCGTGCAGGCAGGGAAAGAGCTGGGGCATTTCATAACGATGTACAAAAGTATACTGAAGAGGTACATGGTATTTGACAGGCACTTTCAGTACTGTAAAAAACATGAAATGTTTTAAGCATTTCTTTTTTTGGTAACAAATCGAGGAATAAGGCATTAAAGTCGTCTTGGATGATTCTGTGTACGTTAAAGGCACCATTGGATCACTGGAGCATTACAAACTCATAGCCTGCAAAGCAAAACGTAGTTTAGTCTTTGTCACAGGAAATTCAACTATTTAGCTATCATTCTAGTTAGATGGATGGTTACAGATGGATGGTGGGGGGAGTACATGCAGGGCATCACAGCTGTTCTAGATAAAGCTTTATATTAACAAGCCCAGTAGATCCAATTGATTTAGACAGGATGCTTGCTTTCAACACTCCTCCCTAAACTCTGGTCAGATGGTGATTATGCTGTTATAAATCAATACAAAACAGTCAACCAGAGTCCATGGGCATTTTTACAGCAACATTAGAATAGAATGGAAAGTGGAAATGGAACACCTATTACCAGAGTATCACTTTCAACTAAGAGTGCTAAGATACTTTCTCCCGAAGTAAGTTCTAGTCTCCTGGTTTGTCAAAGACATGCCAGCCCTTCCACTTCCAAGTCAAGGTTGTTGTTTGGCACTGCAAGAAATTCAACCAGGGTCATTGCTTTGTTGCCCTTGAAGCCTCACTCTGTAGCAAATGCAGAACTACTTCTGCCTTCCATTCTTAAAATGCACCTACATCTTAGAAACAAGGGACCTTAACAGCAGGCAATTAAACCATGTAAGTCATTGTATAAAGGTGACTCACCTTTTTAAAAAGACAGGGAAGTCATAGTTAAGGGGAAATCAGACTTAAAACATGAGGCAGGCAGAGGAGAGCCAGTTTGGTATAGTGGTTAAGTGCGCAGACTCTAATCTGGGAAAACTGGGTTTGATTCCCAACTCCTCCACTTGCATCTGGCTAGATGACCTTGGGCAAGCCGTAGTTCTGATAAGAGCTGTTCTTGAAAAAAGAGCAGTTTCTGTCAGAGCTCTCTCAGCCCCACCTACCTCACAGGGTGTCTGTTGTGGGGAGGGAAAGGAGTTTGTAAGCCGCTCTGAGACACCTTTGGGTAGTGAAGGGCGGGGTATAAATCCAATCTCCTCTTCCTCTTCTTTTTGAATTACTGGCCATCACAGAAATCAATTTAATGACCCTGGCCACCTGTAATTGTTTGTATTTATGTGTCTCAATTTTGAGCTCAATGTACTGAAATTTCCCTGATGTGCCTTATTTGCAACATGCTTCCCACCCAGCAATGTCCAGAGACTGTGCAGGAGTTGAAATAGTATACTTATTCAATGCATTTCTTGCAGAAGATGCTTTATTTGCACCTGTCTTATCCACTAAAAAACACAGTATAAACCATAGACTTAATTTATGAGACATGCTTGCTTTAACTTCAGGAAAGAGTATGACAGTACCTAGATGGATACAATCAATGCTGCCATCTTCTTGCTTAGGAATAATTGCAACTCACTTCAAGCAAGCAGACAACTATTTTTCTAAACAAAAGGCTGGCAGTTTTTGCACTTGTGGTAAGCCCTATACTTCAATTATCTCAGCCTACACATCACAGTTTTCCTATGCTAATTTGAAGTTTAGAGCTCTTCAACAGCCCCATAAAAAGGGACCATGTTATTAGTAGGCTTGTATAACCTGTAAGTAGAGCTTCAGTTCTCAACTGAAAAAGGGACAGATGATTTATAAGGAGAGGTTAGTATTAAGATCACAAACTCTTAAGAGGCCCTGGAAAATCTGTATTATAGGGGCTGTACAGAATGCAGAATATGATACAATAATGTATCTGAAGCATCCTAGGGATGAAAGTATTCAGTTTTGAAAAATGCTAACTGAAAGGATGTAAGTGTGCTGGCAATTAGTGGTAATTCCACCACTGACCATTGGTCCTTATCTCCTTTCTCTTGCAGACCTATTCTCATAGTCTCTCAGCCAGTGATCACAACTTTCCAAATTCTTTGAACGCACCTAAAATTAGTTGATCACTTATATAAGTGCTGAACAATTACAGTCATCAACTCTGGGAGGATTACCAAGCCCATCAAAGCAGCCTATCAAATGATGCTTACAGAAAGGTCAGCACAGGTTTTATTTCTGCAGTCTTCTGCAACAACAACAAAAAAGATTTGGTTTCCTCTTGTGAATCAGACATCCTGAACTCAAAATGCCAATACATGGTATGTGATTAAAAAGTTCTCAGAAGTCAAGAATATTTACCCACTGTAGAAGTGGATATCGTCAATGCCAGTGAAGGTTAAGATACCAGATCACGTTATGGTCTAGCTGTGGTCCAAATAGAGGGTTGAGCTGAGCCAGGATTGCAATCAGCCAACTACAAGAAAAAAAACACATTGTTCAGAGAATAGATTCACAGCTAGGATGCTACAATATACTGCAGGAAGAGAGACAGAATTATTAAAATTGAATTAAGCTTATTGTTTTCAAAATTAAGTTTCCACAACCAGCAAAGGTATTTAGACCTTTCTGGATATCTATCCAAGTGCAAAGCACAGTGGATCTAGAAACTGCCCCATTTCATTTCAGATGATTATCTTGTTTCAGTCTAACAGTGGATCTTCCATTTAGCTTTTTAAACGTATGTTCTGGGACATGCCATCACCAGAAAGTCCAAGACCAACATTTCTTCTAACATAACTCTTCAAAAAGGCTGCATAGCAACACAATCACCAACACATACCTTTTTAGTCTTATTCACTACAACCATAACTCACGTTGTTCTAGTTTTAGCTTCTGCTGTCCTTAGCTCATGAGGTCTTGTTTTTTGTATTTATGAATGTATGCATATTAGAATCTAAATTTTCTAATCTAGACACAGCTAGTGGTTTCATATCTTTGTACCAAAGAGAATCACTAGGGAAAAAACCTGTCATTTATCAATCTCATATATTATTATTTATCATATATTATTATTATTGAGCTGCGGTGGCTCAAGTGGTTAAGACGCTGAACTGCAGGCTGTGGAAGGTCGGTAGTTCAGCAGTTCGAGACCCGAGTGTGCCGCATGACGGAGTGATCTCCCATCTCTAGTTCCAGCTCCTGCCAACCTAGCAGTTCGAAAGCAAGAAATTGCAAGTAGATAAATAGGTACCACTTTGGTGGGAAGGTAACAGCGTTCCGTGCGCCTTGGTGGTTAGTCATGCCAGCCACATGACCATGGAAATGTCTTTGGACAGCGCTGGCTCTTCGGCTTTGAAACGGAGATGAGCACCGGTCCGCAACCCTAGAGTCAGATTCGACTGGCTTTCGAGCAAGGGAACCTTTACCTTTATCTATATTATTATTTATCAGTTCATACACAAAAAGTTTAAATGTCCTGACTACATACCTTTGAGAGACCCTAGTACAAAAAATCTGCCAGCCTGTGTACAAAGTAAACTGAGTCAGACCTCTGATCTATCAAGGTCAGTCTGTCTGATACTGTCTCTTTATAGTCTCAGGTGAGGTCTGTTACCTGATCGTTTTAACTGGAGATACCAGGCAGCAGACCTGGGACCTTCCACATGCAAAGCAGAAGTTCTCCCACTGAGACGCAGCTTCACCAAAGTGTAAAGCTACTAACACTATCCATCTTACAAACCACACCTACGTGCCTCTCAATGCAGTATACACTAACTGAGCAGAAGCTTATGGCTAGAACAAGTCACTGTGCAGTATGTATGTGCGTGGAGGGAACAGATAAATGAAACACATTTGTATAATGCATTTCGTTTGTTAACAACTGTAAATACAAGAAAAATCTTAAGGATCCCTTTAAATTTTTTAAAGCTGAGCTAAAGACTCACTATACAAAACATTTTGTAAACACACAGGCATATCTAACTGCTATTTCTAGAATGCTTTGGAAGGAGAAAGAGCAAAGCAGCTTTGTAATGGGAGCTGCTACAAATGCAGAGTGCTTAGGCAGTCATGGAAAATTCCACACAAATCTGGAAGCTTGGAGCAGAGAATGAAACGCAGGTCAGCTAAACAGCCAGCTACAGCAGCCACAGACAGGAGATATGGGATTAGTTCTCTTCAGATTTTATTGGTCAAATTTTTCTATTGCTTTTTAATTTTTGATAAGAGACATTCGCTAACATAAAAGCAAGAACAAATGTAATCGCTTCTAGAATTCTCAGTATAAAACTAACCTTTTCAACAGAACTGGTTCTGGGTGGCACCTTCATGAATCCCAGTAGCATTTCCCTTGGAAATGCTCTCTGTACATATTTAAACTCATGCTTTGAGCCCAATTGCTGTATTTGGGGTATCCAATCCCAGTAGCATTTTCAAGGGAAATGTACATATTTAAACTAATGTTTGGAGCCCAACTGCTATATTTGGGGTACCCAGATTAGACAGTAATGAGTATTTTTTCATCTTCCCATAAGCCAAAGAGCTTCACCAAATTGCTTGGCCAGGACCATGTGCTCCAGGTTGTGGTACTACATTTACAGCTTCCTATAGACCAGTGGTTTTTGTACTGGCTGACAAGCTTTCTTGCGATATGCAACATACAGGAGATTTGGTTGCATTATAGGGCACACACTGAATTTACAAGGGGTGAAGGCAAAGCTCAACAGTCCCAAACCTGTTACAAGCACTCAAATGCATTATATATAACATTCAGGGTTTCTATGGCAGTCGTGTGTATGTAAAGTAGAAATTTTGAAGAATTAGAAAAGCTATAGAATTGGGGGTGATGATGCAGGATTTTTAAAAAATATTTTTTATTATTTTTCAAAATAAACTACAAACATCCAAACTACATGATGTGCTAACAAAGTGAACACACACTAAGCATCAGTGCAGGAATTATTGATGGCCCTTTGGTCCCTTCCTGCAATACAGTATTAACAGTGCAATCTTAAGAAAAGTTACTCCAGTCTAAGCCCATTGATTTCAATGGGCTTAGACTGGAGTAACATTGCTTAAGATTGCACTGCAAGTTACCTAAACTGCTCATCTGTGATTAGATCTTACAAAGAACCTGAAATTTTAGTTTACTTGAACAGTAAACTGTCTATCAAATGGAAAGGAAGCTCTGACTCTTAAACTTATACCCTGAAATTCCT
>NW_015163655.1:51834-64534 GCF_001447785.1 Gekko japonicus | reverse complement strand
CAAACAGCAATATAAACACACACCTATAAGAAAATGGTCAATCTGTGCACTTCCTACATTGAAGCTTTCCAGTGAAATCTCACTATTAATATGCTGCCAACTTTGTTGTTCAAGGGCATGTTATGGTGTTCCTTCAGTCCCCATACATATTAAGCCAGTGGTGAGCACTCTGCAGATTGTGGAGAACCACATTTACAATTCTCATTGATCAATGGAGCCAACATGACTACTGTGTGCCCCAGGCACCACCCCAAACACAACAGTGTGTTCTGTTGGGTTGTCCTTTTAATTACCAGAGTACCTCCCAATATCTAGGGTTGTTCTGGAAGTTCTGTTTTATGCACTAGCATTCAGTGGTGACATTCCCCATGCCATCTCCTTATTCGGCTGCATATGGTAACCCAGCACAATCTTGACACAATTGTCACAGGCAAGTTGTATTTTAAAAATAAAAGAGTTTTAACTTGGGCCCATAGTAGCGATGAAATTAGTAAGTTTCTAAAGAAATTGTCCTGGAACATGGGGACCTGGAACATGGGAACCTGTAATGAGGAACTGTGCTCAGAAGGGCCTCAGATGGCATGTCAAAGAGGCAAACTGCATTGAAGTAAGGCTACTCCCAGTATAAACTAGAACTACCTCCTCCCCTAGCCTTGTCATTGAGGAACACATGCACCGCTAAGCCATAAATGGGTGCTTTGGGTAGCAAGCACAGGACAGTTTCAAGAATCAGCCCTCATCTCTCTTTCTGCAGATTGTAGGCAGATTCACATTGGCATTTGCCAACATTATTCATTCTCACCATTCTTCTAGTTGCTAGCATTCAACACACATCACTCCTAAGATGTCCAGGCAATACAAAACATTCTTTCAAGTCCAGACTCAATCACTTTTTGAATGATAGACTATTAGCTTTCTGAACAAATAATAGTCAGAAACATCCAGGAGAATAATTGACTTGTGTATCTGTAAAGAGCTTCTTATACCAATGTGCTCCTTTCACCATTCTTCCTACACTTCAGACCAAGAACTGTGGTGAAATATAGCTAGAAGCATATTTTGAATACAGAATTCATCCCATTGGTATGTCTCAGTACATAGTAGCTACTGAAACTGATATAGCTATCTCACTGGAATACGAGCAAAGAAAGTATGTGATACTAATAATGGTCAGCACCCACATTTTATTTATTTATTAGTTACGTTTATACCCCGCCTTCCCCACGAACGAGCTCAGGGCGGCTTACAAAGGTCGGTACAATGTACCTGGTCTCTATAAAACATTAAAACATTTTAAGCAAATCTGATTCGTTTACTTCCTTGTGAACCTGAGACCCTGAAAACTAAGAAAAGAACAATGAGACAGCCACAAAATTGTGATTTTCCCCCAACTGCTGTGGAAAAAGTTTCAACCCCCCCCCCCCAATTATAGTGTGGCTATAGCTGGCTACAACAGTGCCACTACTGACTAAATTATATTCAGAATACAAAACCTATGTTTGGACACTGCATTTCCAACTTGCAGCAAAAATTATTTAGATCAAGATGGAGATGAAAGGCTTATTATTAAACACAGTCATATAACCCATGCATGTGGAATCATACAGCTTATGACTGCATTCTAAATGTGTCTTACAACAAGGACTAGCATTTACTCATCTGAACAGAAAGTTAAAACACTTAGCAGATGTCTATCATATGATATCTGTACAGAAACAAATAGATTTTCCTATCATGGATCCAACTGTGGTTCTTTCTATGAAATATATGGCTGAGTAAAGTAAAAGAGGAGATACTTAATTCTGAAGAGCAGGTGAGATTTGACTACTAACCCCAGTTCACCAAAAGATGTGTCATGCTGTTGCTGCTGCTTCCATGAACTGACTATTCATGAAAAATGGTGAAACAGGCAGAAGAGCAAAGATATTTAGATGCTTTCAAGAAGATTCACTCCTTCCTCCTACTGTATTGAGAACTGTAATTCTTCTAGCATTATCTGCTACAGGCCTTAAATTTTAACAGTATAATCAACAGGCCTGACTAGAGCTAATTCACAACCAAGACTTATGATAGAATTAAAACGTTTAGGCCAACCGAATCTTTATGCAACAGTGTTACTTTAGTTACAGATGGAACTATCTAGCCACATTAGATATAGAAACTGGTATGCTGTCCAGACATTTATGCATATAGAACAGGGTGGCTACAGAAGAAGGGCAGCATAGTATTTAGTCTTTGGGTACTTAAGATGATAGGTCAGCTGACTTTTGAACATGCACCCCACATCCTCATCTCATTAAGTGGCATACTCGCTGGAGGGGACCTTGCAGTGTTCTCAACTAGAACCAAGTGAAAGCCATAAATATTCAATTATACAATTCTGCCTATACTTCAGGATGCAGGCTTGGATCCAGGAACAGGGTTTCAGGCTGCCAGAGGAGGGAAGAAAATCATGCCCCATGGGCAGAAACCCTGATGCCTGTGGAAATGCCAGCCTGGATCAAAGACACAGTCTTGTCACTCTGTACTGAGAGTACTGATTTGCTCTGACCATTTTCAAAACAAAGCCTCATTCATGATGCACTCAGATGGGCAGTCACAGACATCCTCTCCTCCACTGCAGCCAGTCCACACTATGGTTTTATACTCTGAAAAACCATCCTACAGCTACACACAAGATGAGAAGCTCTCCCCAAGCAGGGTCTCAGGGTTTGCACACCTCAGTACTCTTCCTTAGCCTCATGCCACTGCAACTCCCTCCTTACCAACATATGTCTCCTCAGCCCTATAAACAGATTACTTGATGCCTGTTTATCAGGACTTTTAATGCAAGGAATTTGAGAGGACAAAGAACTCTAATCTCACAACTGGATAGCAAAATAAAAATATCCAAGAAGAATCTTAAAGTCTCAGAACAATAGCTGTTTACATACATAAATGTGTGCTTTAAATAAAAGCAACAAAGACATCCTAGTTTAGCATATTTTAAAAGTCATCCAGGTCATATTCAGGACCTGGTGTGTTGAACCATAAACAAGAAAGATGTACTTACATAAAACTTGGTTGCCCCAACACAAAACCAAAACAGAGAGGCCCCTGCCCTGACCTAGGCTAATCCAGACTATGACAAACCAGACCTTGTTTGAACATGTTAACTGTAAACTATGAACTATGCTCAAAACTAAAGTTTATATAGGCAACAATGAAGGCAAATTGGCAATACAAGCAGAGAATCTACCAGGATTCCCCCTCTCCCACTAGTTCTTCTTTTCCTTCCCTGAAAGCCTCCATAGCCTCTCCTCTTTTCCTGCTTCTGGCAGCAAAACTTTTCCTGGCAGCAAAACCTCTTCCCCAGCTGCATGATGCCAGCTGTTGGGGGCCCAGTTGCACTGTGAGTACCCACAAGTACTTGGGGTACTTACCCACAAGTACTTTACTCTTCCTATATACCATCTCCCCACATTGAGGGACCAATGAGGGCAACAGTTTCTTAAATCTATCCATGCTGCTTCTATCATTGTTGAAGGATTTTACCCTAATAATCTTTTTTAGAAGATTTCAGATTTTTCTATAAACCTGGGGCTACTCTTAGGCTTTTACAAAGAGCTGTCGTGTCTGTCCATGGCCCCACTCTCCAGATTTAAGTATTCACTGATGTTGAAAATTAGACATTCACAGACAATGCAATTCCAGTTTGTAGCTCACTACTATGAGATAAAGTTCAATCTGATTGAGCAAGTTCCTTTAATGACCTATAGAAGCCTGAAGCTGGCAAAACTGGGCCAGAAGACTTGCTATATTTTTAGAATTTATTGTTTAGTATCATATAATAATGATCTACAAGCACATGCAATACACTGAAAGATTCTATTTTAAAGCAGGAGTACAGGAGCCTGAAATGACTGCAACACACTTCCCAGAAAAAAAGAGGAAGCTATTCAGGGAATTTTGAAAGTTAGATAATACAGTCAATTAGAAATACATGCATCAGTTACAAAGTACTTAACACCACAAAATATTAGAAAGACACACAGATATCAATTACTGCTTCATGATGGACAAACAAATGAAGGTTTCCGAAGAAACCTTTAATAGACAACCTGAAGCAATCAGAAGCAATCTAGAGGCAAATGGTTGGATCAAGCACAAGGATCACAGGTCTTTCCAGCAGTCACTTCTGACCCTGGGAAAGTAGCTTCCCCGAGCAGACCCAGAGGCTTGCAGTAGGGGTGGAGAAGGGATGAAACTGTTCTCAATTTCTGTCCTGTCAGTGGAGCTCTGCTCACCGAAGGGGCAAGACGGAGCGATTTTGCCCTCCCCTCACATACAGTGCAGCCTCTTGACCCATGTGGCTACCGCTCTCAGAATAAGCTATTCTAGTTCAGAAAGGACTTCTGGGAGAGGGGGAAACTGTAAAGACCAGCAACTGTCTGCACTTTCTGCTGATAGGTTGTGGGATACAACCCAATGACTATTAGAAGCAAGAGTATCAGAAGAAGCTACAGGTTAAGAATCCTTAAAGATGTACATGTATGTTATTCCCATCAATTATGATATTAGAACTAATGAGGATTTTCCCTGTGTATGCCCAAACCATTCTAGTCCTGTAACATCACAAATCTGGTCATGACTAAAATGAAAGGAGAAATGCTGATACTTACAAAAATGCCTGCTAAGGCTATGAGCTAATGCAATAAAGTTTATGTGTGTATGTATACTTACAAGAGGTAGCAGCAAACAGAACAGGTCACCAGCATTGTGTTGATAACACTATAGGAAAAAAGTAAAGAGAAAGAGGTGACAAAACTGAAGAAACGTTTACATACTAGCACTAGTCAGCAAAAAAAAGAACATTAGTTCTTAACCTCTATCATGTACAGACTGAGGATGATCCAATACAAATGTTTTTAACAGCATTTATTTATTAATTACATTATATTTGTGGGGCTCTAGGCGATGTACAGATTTAAAACCATATCCAACATTATACAATAGTTAAAAGCAAGTAGCGCTATTTTTGTGGTCCCCTCCCGTTTCTGGTCTGTGGGTGCTTTGCGAGCATGGGGTCCAGGTAGGGCTGAGAAGGCCCTGGTTGAGGACAGCCAGATATCTCTGGGGATGCAGACCACCAGCAAGTTGTTCTGTGAAGAGCGTAATGCAGGGGTATCACTTAAGCATGCTCAAATACATTTTCAGTTACCCTAACAACCAATGTGTAAGGTCGATGAGTAGTATTATTTCCATGTCTGAGATAAGAGACTGAAGCTGAAAAACAGTTGGCCTGAAGTTACTCAGTGAACTCATGGGAGAGACAGTGTTTAAATAGAGGATGTCCTGATTCATAGCACAGTATCTTGGGCACTACACTGTGCAATAAACTGAACTCACCACGACCACAGTTTCTTAAGCAATAACTATAACTCCTCCTAGGGCTCCATATATCTCATGCTCATACTACTGAAATAGGGCACTTGGTACTTAGCTGAGAGTACACTAACTGTAGAATCACCTTTTCCTTCTTGGGGAAGGGGGAAGTAGTTGTATCACCACCTATGAGCTGCACAAACTGTCTTGAAACATAAATTAGCCATAATTGATGAACTCTCCAGAGCTAGAACAGTCAGCTCAGAGTATTAACACCTTGCTTTGCCCTGGCTAGAAGACAATAAATTGCTTAAAATAGGAACGATCACACAAGAACACTTAATTTACAGAGGACACTGAATTCAGTTGTCTTGGAAAATAATTCTGATTTTCTTTCTCATTGGTTAGCACACAGAATTCAAAAGCTATTGCACTATTACACCACTTACTATCTGTAAGCCAGAAAAAAATAACAGTTTATAAACTGTACAAGTGGTGGTCGTGTCCATCCAGGTTATGGCAAACAGTTTATTCAGCTGGGGTCATTTGTATGAGAAGGCAGCAATGTACAGCTTGTAATCACATCCTAGTCTGCAAAGGCCTCCCCCTCCCAGCCCACGGAGCCGATATATTGGCCAGGTGACGACTGAATATAGGACACTGCAAGGGGAAAGATTTTTTTCAGGCAGAGAAATTGTTGCTCAAGATCTCCTCTTGGAAAGACAATCTACCTGGGCATATCTATATAAGCATATGAACTTCTGAGCTGGGGTTGCAGTCAGTACAGCTTCACAAGGTTGTAGGCTTGAATCACAACTTCAAGTGGGGCGAAAACGAAGTAACAGTTAAGTGAATAATAATTTCCAGCTATAAAGTATGTGAAGAAGTTCAGTTTTTCAATGAAGCTAACAACACTGAGTGGAAAAGTGGTCTCAGAAGTGTGGGTCATGCAGTCAATTATATGCTTGAAATTCTCTTTGTAATGATGTCCAGTTCTGGAAGTTAATTTAAAGATTACTGCTACAAGTAAAGCCCTGTGTCTGAAATATAAATGGTGTTCTGTCCTAGTTCTTAAAGTTGATATCTCTTACTCTAATACTACTTAAATATGGTGCACTGAATAGTAATTACGTCTTATAAGGATTCCGACACAGTTTAATTGTGCACTGAGCAGCTTTCCCAGAGATTGAAAGAGCCAGTTTGGTGTTGTGGTTAGGAGCACAGACTCTAATCTGGGAGACCCAGGTTTGATTCCCCACTCCTCCACATGCAGCTGCTGGTATGGCCTTGGGTCAATCACAAGTTCTTTCACAGCTGTTCTCTGAAGGGCAGTTCTCGAGAGAGCTCTCTCAGCCCCACCTACCTCACAGGGTGTCTGTTGCGGAGAGGGGAAGGGATTGTAAGCCACTCTGAGACTCCTTCGGGTAGTGAAGAGTGGGGTATAAATCCAATCTCCTCTTCTTCAAGACAAATGGTCAAGCATCATAGTTTTGAAGATAACTATGTTAGTGATGCAGGGAATATACAAAATATTGATGAACAAGGCTACTGAAACTTATACAAAGGAGATGTATAATATTTAAACCAGTCATTTTAACTTATATTGAAGTGACTTCTAGTATTCTACAATGATAGAAAGGTTCTGTACAGTTAGAAAAGGAAGGTCAGAACAGACACTGCTAGTGATCATGTGAATGTTTAGCACCAGGATTAGAAACACCAGAGTGGAAAAAAGGATGTCACAGTGAGGGTGACACTATATAGGAGATGTTATTCCAGACCACAGAGTGACCTGGATGGAACATTTTCACACAGAAAGCTACAAATGCTACTAGTAAGGTACAATGGAGAATCCAGTTGTCAGACAATTCCACGCTGAGTTATCCATCTAATGGCCTCCTGATTAGAAGGAAAAAGTTACACATTGAGCAGTCAGGAAAAAGAAGTTATCACAAAACTGTGACATGGCTACCTTCCATCTGATTTTACCAAGCTACGACCACAAGAGTATCTTAAATACTCATGCTACAGAGAAGCACTTCAAATACCCGACCCAACAGATGCCCACCTCAAACAGAGTTCATGTAACGAGCACGCAGTGCATATTGCACATGATACACGCAAATCCTAGAAAAACTATCCCCGGGAGAACTCAAAGCATTACGACTTTGCATTAACATTTTTCACGCAGAGCGGTAAGTGTTGCAAAGAACCTAGACGGGGGTGGGGGAAGAGAAATCTGGCGTTGCCATAAGAAAGGAGAATGTGGAACTATAGATTAAATGGAATCAACAAACCCATAAATAAGGAGGACTCACAGACCACGGAAGGTGGGAGCAGTCGAATGTCAAGCAAAACATCGTTTTAGGTCGTTCTCAACGGTTTTCAAACCCGAGCGACGCGACAGAGAGCAACGAATCCTACAAGGCAGCAAAGAAAGCAGAACCATCGAGAGCTTCCACTGCGGACTACCAGGCACCTTGAAGTGCAGAAGGCTCTGAGAGGGGTCTTCCTCGCCGCCCTTCCTAGCGGAGACGCAACGCTTTCTTTCTTGCCACCACCGCTTCTCCTCCCATCACTTACCCTCGATTAGGCCCTTTGGGCACGAACCACGGGAGGACACCACCGACCACCCCCCAGAAAACAGTCATGACGATGATAGGCACTGCGAGGCCGCTGTACGCCATATTCCCGTCCTTCTTACTATGCCAGCTCCGGCCACTACAATGGCCGATTCTATTCCGCCCTGCAAGCCCCGCCCCCTTCGGAATCTTATCCAACCAGCGTCCCTGCAGCGGAGGAATGGTATGGGGCAGGTGGGGAGCCTTCCTCCAACCCCCTTCGACGGTGAGCAAATTCGAGGCGGAGGTAGACCCGGGACCGGGTGCGCATGCGTACTGTTTATTGGCGATGCGTCGGGGACGCATGCGTGCTTTGCTATTTGTGATGCCAAAGACCTATGTCTAGGTCTGCGCCCTTGTTTTGCACCAGTGCAAATATATGTACGTTTTCAACAAGCATTTTCCCCTCCTCCCGTATTGGGAATCTCTTTCAAGAAGGGGCATTTGGTGAGAGGAGACGCCCCGATTTCTATTCGAAAGAATGTAGCGTACTATTTAGACTGCTGGTAAATATGCCTTTTATATAAGAGCAGGCCCGTAGTCCATCTCACACAGTAGCCCACCGCCCACCGGTTGTCTGGAGGACCGATAAGCAAAGCACAGAGGACAAGGCCTTACCGTTATGTCACCTCCTAGTTTTCAGGTCTATTGCCTCTTAACTATGGAGGTTCTCTCCATGAAGATAGATTCAGGTGGGTAACCCTGTTGGCCTGAAGCAACAGAACAAAGTTTGAGTCTAGTAGCACCTTTAAGACCAACAAAGTTTAATTCTGGGTATAAGCTTTTGTGTGCTTGCACACTTCTGACCAACAAGGCTACCCACTTGAATCAACTAAAAAAAACCAGTTTAACACATCAGCTACTTACAACCTCCACTGGATAATGACAGTTCTCTTTTACAAGTTGGGGGGGGGGGGCTTTTCTTGTGCAGACAGCTCCCCAATCTTAAACTCCTCACCCACAATAATTTAAACATGGACATGGGTACCAGAACTGGCAATAAATCCAGATGCCAACTTTGCTGCCACATATACCCAGACAACAGTCACTGGACTTAACACTAACTACACCATCTCAGGCACATTCTCTGGCTCATCTTCTAACACTATATGCCATTAAATGCTAACAATGCCATTCAGTTCTCTACATAGGGCAAATAGGTCAAACCTTACATCAAAGGATAAAATTTAGTGATTCTTGATGTCAGATATGTGTCCATTTAGCGATTTTGAATCACTAAATTGAGAAACCTTTAGAACATTTCAACCTCCTAGGGCACTCAATGGGGGACCTTGAAGTAGCTGTTTTATTGTAAAGGAATTTCAAAGTCTTAACAATTATATTCCCAAATTTCAGTTGTTTTGCCGAAGTTGCCTTTAATATAGCATCTCTGGTATGTCTTCTTGCAAATCTGACCACAATCTCCCCAGGCAGGCTATTTTTTTTAATATAATTGGAGTATGCCCGATAGAAGAAGAAGAAGAAGAGATTGGATTTATACCCCGCCCTTCACTTGGAGCCTCAGAGCGGCTTACAAACTCCTTTCCCTTCCCCTCCCCACAACAGACACCCTGTGAGGTGGGTGGGGCTGAGAGAACTCTGACACAAACTGCTCTTTTTCAAGGACAGCTGTGCCAGAGCTTGTGACTGACCCAAGGTCACATCAGCAGGTGCAAGTGGAGGAGTGGGGAATCAAACCCGGTTCTCCCATATTACAGTCTGCGCACTTAACCACTACACCAAACTGGCTCCATATCTTTGACTATTTCATCTGCTGGTAAGCCTGTTACTGGAGCAATAATCTCACCCAGAGTCTTCTTCAAATCTTCTTTTTCATTTTCAGGCACTCCCTGAAATCTGAGAGTCACGTTAGCTTTCTCCATTTACAGCTGTAGCAAACGGTTTTCCTGCAGTAGTTGTTTTGATTCCACATCTGTTGCTCTTCATCTTCTTGTTTGCGGTGTCCATCTCTGTGATTTTCTCAGTTGCATGCTCCACTTTCTTCTCTGTCTCTGCCAGCTGGCGCTGCTGCAGAGCGAAGTTTTGCTTTAGAGTGGCCAGTTGCTGGTTAATACCACCGAGTTGCTCCAAAACAGGCTTCAGCGTATCCGCTCATGACGTCTGCTCCCTCTTCCGGTCTCATGCTCCACTTTCTTCTCTGTCTCTGCCAGCTGGCGCTGCTGCAGAGCGAAGTTTTGCTTTAGAGTGGCCAGTTGCTGGTTAATACCACCGAGTTGCTCCAAAACAGGCTTCAGCGTATCCGCTCATGACGTCTGCTCCCTCTTCCGGTCTTGGACTCTGATTGCCTTTCGGTTTCAACTTCCCTCAAGAAGCCGCCATGTTCTCACTTTGTTTACAGTTTAAATCCGCTTTGCCGGGGCTTGAAAGACTCGTCGTTTCACTGTCGGTGCTCAAGTAAGTCTCTCAAAATAAATCACTGTCCCCCCCCCTCGCTGCGTTAAACTGTCCAAGCGCATAGGAGGCGTCCCTCCTCATGCTCTGCTTTTCCCACGGGGGGGAGACTTCGTTTTAGAAAAATAGTCCATTTATTTCAAACTCACGTTCATTGTTAGTCATGTCTTGACCCCGCTCTGTATTGGATTATATGTCTAGATGTAGTGAGGTAGCAAGCTGTCACTGCATGCATGTGTAGATCAGAGTGATCTAAAGTACCTAAGTCTTAGCTGTCATGCTAAGTGGCTAACACTGTTGCAGCCAGGTGTTAAACAAGCAGGTGCTGCTCCTTGTGGTAGTTAGGAGTGGGTAATTAGTTGGCCCTGATGTTCATTGGCTGTGTGATGTATATAATGTATAGGCTTGATAAGCCACATTGGGAGACATAGCTCTCTCCATCCGAGGTATGTTATGCTGTGCAACAGTTTGTATATTCTCTGTATATAGTTACCATTACTGCACTATAAACTTTCTGCCTTTACCACCAGTCGGTCTCCAGGCTTCTTATTTACTGCATCCAATAGGGTTTTCCCTCCTCCGTTTTCTGACAACAACCCTGCGCGGCCGTCCAGTTTGCGATGGGCCCGCGGTCACCTGGGAGTTTTGCATGAATGGGATTTCAGGAGAGGAGTGTCCTTTCAGCCTGGGAGACACCAGGGATTGCTAGAAAGAGCCCTAGGGCAAATGCACAGAGGCGAGAATGAATGCACGGAAGGGAGGCAGCCATGACCACAGAGAGGCCCGTTTTTAAACAAAGAAATAAAGACAAAAGGTTTGAGTGGGGAAAGAGATGGCAGGATGTCCCGGCAGACAGATAAGAAGGCAGGGAATACACAGTCATTGTTTCAAGCGATGGCGATGACCATTTTATGTAGGAAGAGAAGAAGCCCCACAGCCCCAGGGGAGATCCTCCACCCTGCAGTGCTGACAGACAGGGGCACAGGAAAATGTGCCATTCCAGCAGGGCGGCCACGGCAGCCCACGGCAGCAAGAATAGGCAGAAGTTCCGTGGCACTTGAATGAGTTCACGCACTTTGATTCCGGCATCAACTTTTGTCAACTGATCGCATTTCAGAATATGATCGCTACAGTTATCTCTATGTATTTATTTATCTATCTATCAGATTTTTATCTCGCCCTCCCGGCTGAAGCTGGCTCAGGGCGGCTGACATAAAAACAAACAATTGCATTAAAACATAGTTGCAGTTAAAACTGCATAAAGGCATAAGGAAACAGCTACCATTAGACCCTAAGGGTTTTTTTTGGTTCAATCATGTCAAATGCCCTTCTAAAGATATTTGTGAATTCGTTCCTAATGCCATAACATCTGTAAGACTAATTTTTTGCTCAAAATTGGAAGAAGGAGGAGGAGAAGGAGGAGATTGGATTTATTCCCCTCCCTTTGCTTGGAGTCTCAGAGCAGCTTACAAACTCCTTTCCCTTCCCCTCCCCACAACAGACACCCTGTGAGGTAGGCGGGCCTGAGAGAGCTCTTTCCAGAGCTGTCCTTGAGAGAACAGCTCTGAGAGAGCTATGGCTTACCCAAGGTCATCCGGCAGGTGCAAGTGGGGGAGTGGGGAATCAAACCCGGTTCTCCCAGATCGGAGGAGGAGATTGGATTTATACCCCATCCTTCGCTCGGAGTCTCAGAGCAGCTTACAAACTCCTTTCCCTTCCCCTCCCCACAACAGACACCCTGTGAGGTACGCGGGTCTGAGAGAGCTCTTTCCAGAGCCGTCCTTGAGAGAACAGCTCTGACCAGAACTATGGCTTGCCCAAGGTCATCCAGCAGCTGCATGTGGAGGAGTGGGGAATCAAACCCGATTCTTCCAGATTAGAGTCCACGCACTTAACCACTACATCAAACTGGCTCTCAAGAAGAAGGACATAATCCTGCAGAAGGAGCATTCATTAGAGAAATCAGTAGAATGCATTCGCCTGTGCAAACTACCTTGTCTACTGCGTGGCCAAATGTCTGATAAATTTGGGAAAGGGAATGCTTTCCTGTCCAGCATGAGAAATTGATGCTGAGTTCGTATAACTGACATTTTATAATAGCTTTGCAGTTTGTATTTCAGAACTTCTTCTGTCTTAGTTTTGTTTCTCTATTTTTTTAAAATCGGAAATAAGTTAAAGAAAAGAAAACACTTTCCCTATGAGGAAAGGTTAAAGCGCTTGGGGCTCTTTAGCTTGGAGAAACGACGACTGAGGGGTGACATGATCAAGGTTTATAAGATTATGCATGGGAAAGAGCAGGTAGG
>NW_015163655.1:45394-49965 GCF_001447785.1 Gekko japonicus | reverse complement strand
TGTGATTCAAGCTGGGCGGATCGGCCTGGAGCAAAGTCAACAACAGGGATGGTAATTATGCTGGACAATGCTGTGGTTATGTTTAAGTCATTGAAACAATCTCTAATAGCCACGAGTTCGTGTGAAGCTGAATACGCGGCATTGCATGATACCATGATTCAACTTGAATGGATGTATCAATTGTTGGTAGATTTGAAAATAAACTGTGATCTTCCGATTCAGGTGTCCTGTGACAACTCTGCTGCCCTGAGCTTGGCAGAAGACTGTGGAGCAAAATCTAGAAGCAAGCACATCTTGATAAGATATAAAACAGTTCAATTGCATGTTAATAATGGTTTTGTGAAAATTGTTAAATGTGATTCAACTTGTAATATTGCTGATGTACTGACAAAATGTTTGTGCTCTGAACAGTTTAATGTATTTAGAGAGAGGCTAGGTGTGACACTTACTACCTAGGAGGCGTATTGGATTATATGTCTAGATGTAGTGAGGTAGCAAGCTGTCACTGCATGCATGTGTAGATCAGAGTGATCTAAAGTACCTAAGTCTTAGCTGTCATGCTAAGTGGCTAACACTGTTGCAGCCAGGTGTTAAACAAGCAGGTGCTGCTCCTTGTGGTAGTTAGGAGTGGGTAATTAGTTGGCCCTGATGTTCATTGGCTGTGTGATGTATATAATGTATAGGCTTGATAAGCCACATTGGGAGACATAGCTCTCTCCATCCGAGGTATGTTATGCTGTGCAACAGTTTGTATATTCTCTGTATATAGTTACCATTACTGCACTATAAACTTTCTACCTTTACCACCAGTCGGTCTCCAGGCTTCTTATTTACTGCATCCAATACTCTGTTCATTTGCTATTCCGCTCGATCTCCTGCGCTTGTCCCGGTTGAATTGGCTTATACCCAGAGGTCACACACTGGCTGGACCATCAGAGCAGAGGGAAGCCTCTATTCTCCGGTATCAAGCCATCGAAGAGGCTAACCCTCGAGAGCCCTCTGGCCTGGAACCCATCACAAGGGCTCCGTGGGGGTGCCACTTGAGGTGGCACCCCTCCAAGCCAATGGTGTGCTAGTCGTCTCCTCGAGCATCATTTTGATGTCTCTGAAGTGTGCATGCACACAAAAGCTTATACTGAGAATTAAACTTTGTTGGGTCTTAAAGGTGCCACTGGGCTCAGCCTTTGTTCTATGGAGGCTCCTGTTCATCATCTTGGCTAGTAGCTACTGATAGGCTTATTGTGATTTATTTGTCCCCTTAAAACTGCCTCTTCTAATGGTCATCCCTATGTCCACTAGCAGTGAATTCCTTTTTATTTTGTGAACTTCCTTTACTTTTATTTGTTCTGAATCTATCACCTGTTAACTTTCACAGGTGCCAGATTTTAGATTTATGGGAAATAAAAAATTCTACACTCCTCCTCCACCCCATGGATTTTATAAAACTGTCATGTGCCTCTCACCAATAACCAGATTCATTTTGAATGTTCTTCCACATACATCTCACTGCAAATAGAAAGCTAGCATATAAAGACAAAAGCATCTGTCCCTTCATTTTCTATTTATAACAGGTCCCTCATCATGACACTCCCCAATACTTTGCTGGTGTGTTTTCTGTTCATTAACTTCTTCAATGCAACCTATCTTGCCTTCCCCACACTTAGACCTTGTAGAGAAGGTCTATGAGGCCAGGATTGCGTCTGCTAGCTCACGCCCAGCCCAATTATTTCGAACAGTTCGGTCTTTAACAGCGCTGCCGCAGGGCAGGCAAAATGCTAAGGAATTGGGCATTGGCTGTGAGGCATTTGCGGGCTATTTTGCAGATAAAGTCTTGGCACTCCACCGCGAACTCCCCGCCACAGTTGAAATAGTGAGCAAACCTGAGGCCCCTTGCACGGCTTCGGTTCCAGGTTTAGAGTGTTTTAGCCTACTCAGCCTGGAGGAAGTAGACAGATTGCTCGTATCTGTGCGCCCAACCACTTGTAGCTTTGATCTGTGCCCCTCCTGGCTCATTAAAGCAGGCCACAAGGGGTTTCGAGGTGCCCTACGGGAGATTATCAGCAAGTCCCTCTCAGAGGGACGGTTCCCGGGGGCACTCAAGGATGCGATGGTCCGCCCTCTCTTGAAAAAACCTTCTCTGGACCTGGCGGAATTGGCTAACTACCGGCCGGTGTCCAATTTGGGCAAATTGATTGAGAGGGCAGTGGCGTTACAGCTACAGAGCTTTCTGAATGACGCTTCCATCCTAAATCCTTTCCAGTCCGTTTTTCGCCCGGGACATGGGACGGAGACTCTGCTGGTGGCCCTTACTGATGATCTCTGAAGGCACCTGGATCGAGGCGGTGTGGCGACACTGTTGCTGTTAGATCTGTTGGCTGCATTTGATATGGTCGACCACCAGCTGCTGACCCAGTGCCTCGCCGACACAGGGATTAAGGGGCTGGCCCTCCAATGGCTTGTCTCTTTTCTCCAAGGTCGGGGACAAAGGGTGGCAGTCGGGGAACAGCAGTCCCGGAGGCACCCACTTGAGTGTGGGGTGCCTCAGGGGGCGGTGCTGTCCTCGATGTTATTTAACATCTATATGCGCCCCCTTGCCCAGAGGTTTGGGCTTGGGTGTCATCAATATGCAGATGACACCCAGCTCTATCTGATGTTGGGCGGCCAGTCGGACTCCAGTCCAGAAGACCTCTACTGGGCGTTACAAGCCGTGACTGGTTGGCTCAGTCTGAGTCAGCTGAAGCTAAACCCGGCAAAGACGGAGGTCCTGAGTCGGTTCGGGGTTGGGGCTCCCTCTCCCGACCTTCGATGGGGCGCCTCTGGTGCCAGTGTCAGAGGTTAGGAGCAATGCTCCCTCTAAGCTGAGTTAGTGTGAACCAGCTCACAGTTTTTTAGCCTCCAGCTCACACATTTTTGTCTTCGCTCAGGAAGGATGACTCGAAGGCCAACTGACTTATGCAGTAGCCAAATTGCCTGCTCACAGCTTTAATGCCAGTAGCTCACAAAGTAGAATTTTTGGCTCACAAGACTCCACAGCTTAGAAGGAACATTGGTTAGGAGTGCTCCTGGACTCCGCTTTAATGATGGAAGCCCAGGTAGCAGCCACTGCCAAGTCGGCCTTTTACCATCTTCGGCTGGCTCGGCAGTTGTTCCCCTTCCTTGACTGCGATGACCTGGCCACAGTGATCCATGCGACGGTCACCTCAAGGTTGGACTACTGTAACACTCTCTACATGGGGCTGGCCTTTGTTGCAAGTCTGGAAGCTGCAGCTAGTGCAGAATGCGGCGGCCAGGCTGCTGATGGGTCTCACTAGGCAGGACCATATCAAGCCTGTCCTGAAAGCGCTGCACTGGCTGCCAATAGCATACCAGATTTGTTTCAAAGTGCTGGTTCTTACCTTTAAAGCCCTATATAGCCAGGGTCCCGCTTACCTGAGGGACCGCCTTCCCCATATGTTCCCCCAAGGGCACTACGGTCGGGGACTCAACATCGATTGGTAACCCCAGGTCCCAAAGATATTAAATTTGCTGTCACCAGGGCCAGGGCGTTTTTGGTGGCGGCTCCTACCTGGTGGAATGAGCTCCCGGAGGAGATCCGGGCCCTGTGGGACTTGGCGCAGTTCCGCAGGGCCTGTAAGAGGGAGCTCTTCCGCCAGGCTTTTGAGTAGGAGCCGCCACCATCACTATACCATCACCGTACCACCACCACTAAATGGAGTGGGTGTCATCGGGGAACGAGACAGCCCTGGGAGGAAGGAAGGATCGTTGTACCATCTGGAGTCTATCGTGTCGCTCTGGGACCACTTTGTTATGTGTGACCCCATCTGTTATTTGTGACATCCAGAGCACTTGTATTTTATAGGAATGATTGTTTTATTGCTTGTTTTATTCTGTTTTTACCTGTTGAATTTTGGCATATGTGCCCATCTGTTAGCTGCCCTGAGCCCATCTGGGGAGGGCGGGGTATAAATGTAACAATAAATACATAAAAATAAAAGATACTCCCCTTTGCAGACGTCATGACAATTATGTCCTATGAAATAATTCCTCCTATGTACTTAGTGGTTCTCCCTTTAATAATGTTTTTCATCGTTTTATCTAGGACAAATTACAGGCCATTTACTTGAGCAGTGTACTTTCACAGGTTCTGAATACACTTTGCAACTGGATCTTACTGTATGGAATGTAGGGATGTGCATTTCGGGATCCCGAACCGAAAAAAAAGCCGAAAATAACGTTTTTCGGCTTTTGCAATCCCGAAATGGCTTCCTATGCATTTTCCCGAATCCCGAAAAAAAATCCCGAAAAAATTCGGGTCCATTATAACCAATGGGGCCATTGAAGTCAATGGCAAAAAACCTCTTGAAACTTTGCGGGGGGCTGGGGGGTCCGAACCGAAAAAAAAGCCGAAAATAACGTTTTTCGGCTTTTGCAATCCCGAAATGGCTTCCTATGCATTTTCCCGAATCCCGAAAAAAAATCCCGAAAAAATTCGGGTCCATTATAACCAATGGGGCCATTGAAGTCAATGGCAAAAAACCTCTTGAAACTTTGCGGGGAGCTGGGGGGAGGGG
>NW_015163655.1:24578-41596 GCF_001447785.1 Gekko japonicus | reverse complement strand
ATGTTGGGGAGAGGTTCCAGTAACCACCCTCCAAGTTTGGAGCCTCTCCCTCTAACCCCCCCTAGGGGTCTGCAAAAAGGAAAGCAGAAGGTTAAAATCCCATTGAAATGCATTGCCGCCGAATTTCGGCGGCAAACCGGGAATACAGCAAGCTGATCTGGGGGGACTGGGGGCACCCTCTTTGGATGCCCCTGGAATCGGACCCCCTGGACCAATCTTCTCGAAACTTTGGGGGTCTTTCGGGGAGAGGCTTGAGCAGCCACGGTCCAAATTTGGAGGCTCTACCCCCTCCCCCCCAGCCCCCCGCAAAGTTTCAAGAGGTTTTTTGCCATTGACTTCAATGGCCCCATTGGTTATAATGGACCCGAATTTTTCGAGTTTTCCGAAAATTTTCGGATATCTATGGTTTACCGATATAGAAATTCGGGTTTTTTCGGGTTTCCCGAAAAAATTCGGGTTCAATAAACCCGAATCCGAATTTTACCGAATTTTTTTTTTTGTACACCCCTAATGGAATGTCACAATCCACTTGAAAAATGATCACTAACGTGGACTGAATATTCTCTGTGTGTGTGTAAACACCCTATGTCACTTTCCTTTGGGTTCCTTTTAAAAAAATCAACATCACCTACCAGTCCTTCTGCAAAGCAGCCAATTGTAGCAACAATTTGGAGACCGTATTTTAAGATCAACTTTCCATTTGAGTTTATTATTGTGTCCAGACCTGGTAATTTGTACAGATTTTAACTTTTTGTTTACTCTCACTCTTATCAGATGTAGATCTTGGATGCTCTCCCTGAAGAAGAGTGACTGAGGTGTAGCTTTCTGTCCAGCATCCTCCTCAGTGAAGGTGTCCACTTACTGAAGTAAGATCAAGTAGGGCACAGAGATTTTCTTGTGGTGGCTTCCCCTCTCTGGAATTTCCTACCACAGGAGATCCAGCAGTCTCTACCTACCTTCTGCTGGCACAGAGATAGAACATTTTCTTCAGATTTTTGTGAAGCCCAATTTTTAATCTCAATTCATTTTGCTGGTTGCTGATAAGACAGCAAAAATTTGGAATACACAGATTTCATTTCAGTGGAATTTTAATGAAAATCAACAAGGAGTCTATTTTATTCTTGCATCTTTTCAATTGTTTCCTCCTTGTATTTTCCCTTCTCCTTTCCAACTTGGCGAGACTTTGCTTTACGTTCCAAGATCTTTTTACGATCCTTATCCAGCTTTAGTCTTGTGATGACCACCTATGGAGACAAAAATCTATGCATTAATATCGATTTTGTATTCTGCCTTAAGTCTCGGTAGAAAGGCAGCCTATAAAGTTTAAAATCCCCAGAGATCAGCTTTACTGCATCACATACATCAAAAGCTTATTTCTATGTCTATTTTGATTAGGGTAATCAAGCAACTAAGAATGAACTGCAGTACCGTGCCTGACTAATGCAAGCACTGGATTCATGAACAATATAAAATACAGAAATCTTTCAAATTCATCCATCATTACCTTCCAAGCAATCCAATAATGGTCATATTCTCTACATGTTTTCTAAGAAAACGTTTTGAAGACTGCCTATTAACTTTCAACGGGCCTCCTGAAAAATGCCAGCACAGCAACAGAGGGCACTAACTTCTAAATCAGAGATCAGTAGTAACTTAAAGACCAACAACATTTTCCAGGGTATAAGCTTTTTAGAGTCAATGCTCACTTCATCAGATACCTCCAAACACCAACAGAATAGTAGCTAAGAGAGTCAGCTGTGATCCAAGGGGTTCCCATTTCAAGTATCACTTGTGTCATGAAACTCTGTGGCAAGGAACTGTCTCTCAGACATGGTTCCTAAGCTACCATATGGTAGTAACAACACTGGCCTACCTTACCTGGCTGCTGTAAGGAGTAAAAGGTAAGGTATGTGAAACTCACACACACAAACCTTTATTGGCATTGAAAACACAAAACATTATGGGAATACAGCAAAATACTAAGATACATCAGTCACACTTGGCTATTCAAACCTCATTTTCTGACTACATAATGTAAAAATTCTGCAACAGCCTCTGTTATTTCACAATTAAACAGAAGAAAGTGAATAACTGAGTAATCAGAATGCCAATTCTTTAGCTCTGCGATGATGTGGGGCTGTTAAACATAACAGATATTTTGCAAAAGAGCCCGTGTCAAAGGTCCCCAACCTACTTGGGGAGCATCTGCTGGCTGCACGTTCCCAAACGTCTTGCATTTCAATATCAAGAAATCTTTGTTTAATAATAGCATAGGCTTGCTTATCTGAAAAGAGGGCTAAATAATCTGGGGATACGCCAGTTTGGTGCAGTGGTTAAGTGTGCGGACTCTAATCTGGGAGAACCCGGTTTGATTCCCCACTCCTCCACTTGCACCTGCTGATGTGACCTTGGGTCAGTCACAAGCTCTGGGACAGCTGTTCCCGAAAGAGCAGTTTGTGTAAGAGTTCTCTCAGCCCCACCCACCTCACAGGGTGTCTGTTGTGGGGAGGGGAAGGGAAAGGAGTTTGTAAGCCGCTCTGAGACTCCAAGTGAAGGGCGGGGTATAAATCCAATCTCCTCCTCCTCCTCCTGTTGTAGAGAGTTTCTCCTCTACATATCTAAGCCATGGAGAGAGATGGGACTCAGTTAACATATGAGTAATAATACTTTTAGCTTTAGCATGAAAGTGAAGTTTAAGCCAAAACTGAGTTATCAGTCATGCTGTGGTCGATAGAAGCCTGATTTGTTTCTAAGCATAAAGCTGCGTAAGGAACACACAAGGGAAGTCCAAGAATTTTCTGCAAAAATCTGTATTCTTTCCAACTCCCCTTTTAAGGCTTCAATTCAGATTGGTACACCGTAGAATAATTAAGCAGTTAATTTGGCAGGGCTGCCGGCACATACTGGTTGCCCCTGGTATAATGGAAACGTGTAATAGCCACAGCGATGTTCACTGCCTCAATTGCTCTCTCTTTATGATAGACCCATCTGATGTTATAGTAAAAGTGGATACCCAAGTACTTAAAGCTTTTGACTTGTTCAATAAAATGGCCTCCAATATTCCATCTGGACGACTTCCAACTCTTACTGAAGATCATAATTTTGGATTTTTCAAAATTCAGAACTAGCCTATTCTTTTCACAATAGTCTGAAAAGCTCTTCAAAAGGCGTTTCAGCCCTATACGAGTTAGGGACAACAGCACTGCGTCATCAGCATAAAGAAGGGGTATGGATCGAGCCAAGTTTAGGACTGTGCCTAAAGATGTGAAGGCCTGGAAAATAACCGAAAAAATTAAGAAAAAGGTGTTCAAATATTTTCCAAATCATTTCTAATATATATATATACGGTATCAGATTGATCTAATTTCTGTGCACTGACGGCAAGCAAGTCCTAGGTTACAAACTGAACTCTCCAATGCAAGAACAAGATGCATTTCTTCCTTTAGGAGGTGAGATTGTCAGAAGAAAAGAAAACAGTTTCAGTTTTGTTTTTGCATGTGGGTGGGTATTCTGTTTGTAATAATTGTTTGGATACACTATATTTTTAATATGCTAGTTGTGATAATTTCATGCCAAGTAAAAATGCCCATAGTCATATTTTATGTTCCTAAAGTAACAGAATGACTTTCAATCTAAAAAAGACAAAATAAATGCTAATGTAGCATTTTTTTCAATTTTTCCGAAAATTTCCGTTCCCCCCCCCCCAAAAACGGGGTTTTTTCCGAGCTTCAAAATTTCCGGAAATTTTACATCTGTGCCCATGGATCGGATCTAAGGTAGGTGCCAAATCATTTATAATTAGGTTCAATAAAAAAGGCGCTAGAAGGCAGCCCTGTTTGACTCCTGTATTAATTGGAATTTTGTCAGGTCACCAACATTAAGTCAAGTCTAACTTGGCAGGTTGTCTTATGATAAAACTTCATTATTAAATATAAAAGCCTCAGTTACATCCCCATCAACTTAAGTTTCTCCCATAGACGTTCTCTTATGATTGAATCAAAAGCACCTTTTAGATCCAGAAAGGCTGCATATACTTTGGTGCCTTTTTGCCTCTTAAACTTATTAACTAGGTGCATAAGATTCACACAGTGATTTAGGGTAGATTCCCCTTTACAAAAACCTATTTGTTCTTGACTCAGAATTATTCCAAGACACTGAAAGGCTGGACAATACATCCAATTACCACGGCAGATTACACAGAGAAGCCAGAGTTTAAAAATAAACAAGGCACGGTTTCCTGTCCTGAAAAACACAAAATGCTCTACATCTTACAATAACACTGCAGATAAGATTAGAATTTCAAGAGCCAATCCGTATGCAAAAGAACCTCCTCAGGAAAGCTCCTCCATTAGCATGTCACAGCCTGGGGAACTCCTACAAGATAATGACTCAGTCCTACCCCACCTTCCTGAGTAGATATAAATTACCTACTGTCAGCGAGCTGCCAAAGAACTCTGTGTGATGCCTAACACCATCCATGTTTAGGGTTTCCCTCCCCCTCCTTAGAGTTCCTTAGTGAAACCCTATTGCGCATGCTTACTGGTATAATGAAGTGCACATTTGCTTGCCTTATGCATTCCTTTCTGTAAACGCTAGTTCTGCTTTGAAACATGCTTATCTGCAAGGTCACAGGTGCGGAGAGGAGATGGCTTCACGTAATCTATAATGAGCTAGACTGTGAGAAGACTTAATTGTTTATCTTTTAGGAAACCGTTGCTTCTCAGACTAAAAGCGCAAATCTGAGAATCGACCCGCGCGAGCGGGAACCATGTCCATTGGTTATTGGTGGTTTGAATTTGCTTTACTATCCCATGCTTTGACCCTTCTTAGCTATTCTAAACAGTGAACGTGTTCCTGTTCCATCATGGCTTCAATAAAATACTACTTTGCTACAAACGTGTATTAATTGTAAGTTGTGGGGATCGGACACCTGCCTACCATTTTTCTTCTCACCTTGACACAGAGAGTACTCCATCTTTCTGTGTTATGCCTCTGAGGATGCCAGTCACAGCTGCTGATGAAACATCAGGTCCTACAATGCCAAGACCACGGCCATACAGCCCGGAAAATCTACAACTAATGAAGTCTATTTCCTCTACATCTCAAGTGGCTCCATGCATACCAAACAGCCATTGCTACCCCTGTGTTAATCTATGTTCTTCAGGGAAAAAAAATATTTTGTCTTAGCTCAGGATGGATGGCTCCAGAGCAAACTAATTTATGTAGTAGCCAAATTGCTCACTCACGTTAATGCCAGTAGTTCACAAAGTAGAACTTTTGCTCACAAGACTCCACAGCTTAGAGGGAGCATTGGTAATAATGTGGAAGATCTCTGCCTGAGATCCCAGGAGAGCCACTGAAAGTCTGAGTGGACAACACTGACCTTAATAAATCAATGGCCTGACTCAGAATAAGGCAGTTTCATGTGTGTAGTTAAGTTTCCACAGATATCAGGATTTCACTCCACTGTTGGTGGTGAAAAGTACCATCAAGTCACAGCTAACTCATAGCATTTTCAAGGCAAGAGACATTCACAGGTGGTTTGCCATTGCCTGCCTCTGCATTGCAACCCTGGTATTCCTTGGTGGTCTCACATTCAAATACTAACCAGGGCTGATTCTGCTTAGCTTCCAAGATGTGATGATATTGGGCTAGCCTCTCAGGTAATTAAGAGTGCCTCCAGGAAACAGATCAGTTTTGCAGTAAGTATTACCTTGCTAGGATGGATGCCCACATGTACAGTTGTGCCATTGGCCTTCTCACGCTGTACACGCTCAATGTAGATGACATACTTCTTTCTATAGACCTGGACCACCTTGCCGATCTGCTGCCCTTTATAATGGCCCCGGACGACCTAGGAATACACGAAACAAACATCCAGCATTCTCAGATGTTACATTTAATACTATCATTTCCAGACCAGTAGAGACGTGGCGAGGAATGAATGCCATGTAAGAGAATGCCACACAACAGAAAATGTAACACTAAGCAGTGTAAGTAAAACGTATGATGCTGCAAAAAATATGCGTATAGCTCCTAGAATACACTAGATTGGGAAAAACTTGATTTACACATTGATTCAAACAACATATCAACAAGCAGCTTTTCTTGAGTACACATACAGTACATCATTAATGTGAAGATTATTTGGTGAGGTCCACACAAGAATGTTATACATGAAAGTATCACCAATTTGTGGGCAGTCACAAGAAGTCAACCATAAAAAATAAAGTTTTAAGGATGGTTGCAAACCCCTGATCCACTCGCCTGAGTTTCCCTTCATCTCCATTCATTACAAAAAGAAAAAGAATTACAATGGTTGACCTCTCTCAAGGACAGAGAGGGAGCCAGTCCAGAAAATGATATCCATGCTGTGCTTTTTCTATGCTGTAACACTACAAGTAACTACATTCTCTGCTAAGTGAAATTCAAACATTACATATCCAGTCTCCCAGACTGGCTTTGAGATCAGGGATGTGCCCCTGGTTCAGGTACTCTATTCTTTTCTTTGATCTTGTGTACCAACAGGACAGTGTGTTGAAGAAAGGGGGAATACTCCCTCAGAAAATACCCTTTCTACAGTTGGTGAATAGGTATCCTTTCATACGAAGGAACAATCCCAGGGCAGGGAGGGGAGTTCTTGTTGGTTGGTGATTCAGTCGTTAGGCATGTAGATAGAGGGGTTGCGAGCCTCCATACTGACTGCATGGTGACTTGCCTGCCTGGTGTGAAGGAAGCAGACATTACATGTGGTCTAGATAGGCTGGTACACAGTGCTGGGGAGGAATCAGTGGTCGTGGTACATGTTGGCACCAACAACGTGGGGAAGTGTAGTTATGTGGTCCCGGAGGAAAAACTTAGGCTGCAAGGCAGGAGACTCAAGGCTAGGACTTCCAAGGTAGCCTTCTCAGAAGTGCTGCCTGTTCCATGCAGAGGGCCAGCTAAACAGGCATAAATTAAAAGTCTCAATGTGTGGATGAGACAATGGTGTAGGGAGGAAAGGTTTAGGTGTGTTAGGCACTGGGATGCTTTTTGGAACAAGCAGAACCTGTACAAAACAGACGGCCTCCACTTGTCCCAAGAAGGAACCAGGCTGCTGGTGCTTAAAATCAAAAAGGTGACAGAGCAGTTTTTAAGCTAAATACTTGGGGAAAGCCTAATGTCCCTCATTCGGGATGGCTCACATCACCTCTAAGAGATAGCTGTTACTGTTCTAGAGGGAAATGGATTAGGACTGGCTACTGAGAGGGCGACAAACAATACTGACTGCCTTACAAGATCTAGAGGCAACAGGAGGAAGGTTGCAGGCCTAACTTGTCTGGAAAATTCTAGATGTCTATATACAAATGCCAGAAGTGTCCAAGGTAAAATGGGGGAAGTGCTTAGTGTCAGAGAATACAGTGGCTCTGTATGTCAGAGAAGGTATACAGTCCAGTAAAATTGAGAACGTAAGAGAAATAGATTTGCTTACAGAAATGCTAAGGGTGGAAACAGTGTGCACAGAAAGAAGCTTAACTCTGGGAGTTTGTTATTGCCCACTATATCAAAGGTTAGAAGATGATTTTAAAACACCAAACAACTCTGAAAGAACTCAGACGTGAACATGTAGATCTCCTGACAAAAATATGCGATCATTCAAATCTGCCCCCATTCCTGAGGACTGGAAGGTAGCTAAAGTAACTTCCATCTTTAAAAGACAGAATTAGAAGGTGCAGAATTAGAAGGCATGGATTCTGTAAGGGAAGATCTTGTCTCACTAACCTGTTAGTTCTTTGAGGGGGTGAACAAATCTGTGGACAAGGGTGACCCAATAGATGCTGTTTATGTATACTTCCAGAAAGCTTTTGATAAAGTCCCACATCAAAGGCTCCTGAGTAAACTCAGCAGTCAAGGTATAAGAGGACAAGTCCTCTTGTGGATTAAAAACTGGTTAATTAACAGGAAACAGAGTGTGAGTATAAATTGACAGTTTACACAGTGGAAGGTTGTAAACAGTAGGGTACCACAGGGCTCAGTTCTAGGTCTAGTGCTTTTAAACTTGTTCATTAATGATTTGGAGTTGGGAATAAGCAGTGAAGTGGCTAAGTTTGTGGATGACACTAAGTTGTATAGGGCGGTGAGAACCAGAGAGGACTGTGAGGCGCTCCAAAAGGATCTGTTGAGGCTAGGCAAGTGGGTGTCAACTTGGCAAATGAGGTTCAGCATGGGTAAGTGCAAAGTAATGCACACTGGAGCCAAAAATCCTAAGCATAAATATACGTTGATGGAGTTTGAATTGGCAGTAACTGCCCAGGAGAGAGATCTTAAAGTCGTGGTAGAAGATAACTCACGGAAAATGTCAACTCAGTGTGTGACAGCAATAAAAAAGGCAAATGCTATGCTGGGGATTATTAGGAAGGGACCTGAAAACAAATAATCCAGTATCACAATGCCCCTGTATAAATCTATGGTGCGGCATCATTTGGAATACCGTGTACAGTTCTGGTCACTGCACCCCCAAAAAGATATTATAGCATTGGAAAAAGTGCAGAAAAGGGCAACTAAAATGATTAAGGGGATGGAACACCTTACCTATGAAGAAAGATTAAAGAAGTTAGGGCTCTTCAGCTTGGAGAAATGACGACTGAGGGGTGACATGATAGAGGTTTACAAAATTATGCATGGGATAAAGAAGGCAGAGAAAGAAGTATTTTTCTCCCTTTCTCACAATACAAGAACTTGTGGACACTCAATGAAATTAATGAGCAGGAAGCTTAGAACAGTTAGAACTAAGTACTTCTTCACCTAAACACGCGGAATTTACTGCCACAAGAAGCAGTGGCTGGCAATGCGCCTTCTAAGCTGTGGAGTCTTGTGAACAAAAATTCTACCTTGTGAGCTACTGGCATTATCATTGTGAGTAAGCGGTTTGGCTAGTATAAATTAGTTTGCTCTGGAGCCATCCTTCCTGGGCTAAGACAAAAATGTGTGATCCGGAAGCGAAAAAACTGTGTTCTAGCTCACGCTAACTCAGCTTAGAGGGAACACTGGTGACAGGTACAAGCATAGACAGCTTCAAGAGGGGACTGGATATATGGAGCAGAGCTCCATCAGTGACTATTAGTCACAAGGTATAAATGTAACACTCTGTCTGGGGCAGTAATGCTCAGTATTCTTGGTGTTCAGGAGGCAATCCTGATAGGGCTTCTGGAGTTCTGGCTCCGCTGGTGGACCTTCTGATGGTACCTGGGTTTTGGCCACTGTGTGACAGAGTGTTGGACTGGATGAGCCACTGGTCTGATTCAGCATGGCTTCTCTTATGTTCTTAACCGCCTCCCCCTCCTAGAAAGCAATAATTTGCCATATCAAATCTTCTGTTGTTAGCACAAATAAATACTGCCCCAAATGATGACATACAATTCCTCTTTAGCAGTGCTTGAATGAAATTCCTGATTGCATTAACCATAGATCAGTATTAATGTGGACATTACGACAAACTATGACATCGCAAACCTGGAACAGAAGAGGATAGACTCTACAAAATCAAAGGGGAAGGAGAATGTAAAGCTATTTATGTTTCACAACCCCAACATACTTAACCGGATTTCAGATACACATAATGGAAGATAAGAGGTGTGATGGGGCGAGTGAAATCGGCAAAACCCACTTCACCCAACAATAAAGAACCTGCTAACTCAATAAGATGGATGCTGCACCACATTAAGAAACTATATGCAGAATTCTAGGAGGACTTATTTATGGTGGCATAAACCTTCATGGACCAGGGTGAACTTGCATTCACAAAAGTAAACCACAACTAATAGGCTAAAATGCTACAAAATTTTGTTTTTGTATAAGACTAAAATAGGTACCTTTCTAGAATTCAACCAACAGATGTTTTACAGGTTACTTCTGGTTGTGTTCGAAGTAGTCACCCAAGATTGCCACTTATGTGAATTGAGCATTACCCAAATGAGCCACTCATCTTGCAGGCATCTACATAATAGATGAAAAAATGCACTCACTGCTGACTTGAGAACTTGGGTTTATATTGTATCCAACATTACTGCTGGAAAAGTTAATGCAGCTACAAAAAATCCTCTTTCTTCCAACTTAATATAGCCTGGAAGATAGCCCCTTAACTGTTCTGGCCACCCAGCTCTACACTATGGTAACAGAGACTGGTCTCCCCTCAAATTCAGTTCAGAGTCCAGCTGGTGCAAATTGTCACAGTTGGGTTATTAGTAGGAGCTAGATGGAGCATGCGTAGTACTTCCGTTCTGCAGTCCACTTCCACTGAATGCTCATCAGTTCCTGAGCTCAATTTAAGGTGTTGGCTAACACAAAGAAAGCTCTTCATGGCCTCAGTCCCTCATGTCTACAGGACCACCTCTCCCCTATACTCCACCAGAGCAGGGCCTTTAGCCTGCAAAAGAGGAAAACCAGAAACTGTCTGTACACACACATTCCCCACTGTGACCCCCCACCTCATGGAACGGCCTGGCTGATGAGGTTGGGAAGACTCTCTCTTGGCTTTCCACAAACTATGCAAAACTGAATTATTCAAAAGGACTTTTTTTTTACATAGGTAATAGGGCTGCACTGTAACAAAATGGCTAAAAAATATGCTTGGCTGAAGGGTTAGGGACTGTGGACTACATTACTGTGTATAGTTCATAATGTCTGTTGCTGTAAGTAAGATCCTACTCTATAGTTCTGCTTATTTTTATACACTGTATTTTAATACTTATGTTTTGTTCCAGCTCTGTCCCCAGATTTCTGCAATCCAAACCCTGTTGCATTGTTTCCTGGATGCCCCATCTTGTTTACTGTATTGACTTACTCTGTGTAATCCACACTGAGTCCCACTGAAAAAAGAGGACTATAAATATAACCTATATAATAAATAAATTCTTAGCAGAATAAAATGATAATCAAAACAAGTACCTGAACTTCATCATCCTTTCGGATGGGCATAGAACGAACATTGTATTTCTGCCTCAATTCCTTGGAAAGGGGAGAAGACATGATCTTCCTACGAATGTGAGACGGTGCATTGAAGTGCCGTTTGCGGTTCTTGCTGCGGTCCGAGGTCACAAATGGATTGAACTTCATTTTGACTGCAGCAAGATAAAGGACAAAACATAAATTAGGCTGGTATTATACATTGCATGCACACATCCACTCAATTACTTGCACCTAAACCACTCCCCAGGATAATAATTTCCAGAATATCTCATATTTAAAGCAAGTGAAACAAACAGCTACAATCTGTCAGTGATATGGTGGCATGGAGAGAGACTAGCAACTATTCACTACAATTCTCCAGGGTATTCCCAAAGGTCTAGGGCTCACCCCCCTGACAAAGATGAAAACAGAGCCTACCCAGTTTTCTACGAATGTGGACAGGAGCTCATCAAGCTGCCACCACTCAGTCACCCAACTTTCAGATTATCTCAGAATATTAGCCAGAAAACATTCTAACTGATAACTGGGAAACAGCAGCTCAACTTTGGGAACTCTGATTGATGGGGTGTCACCAGGGAAATAGTCTTAGTGCAGTCTTCAAAATTAGTTCCAGTATAAAACCGAACAACTTTTCACTCTATTATCCAATGCAAAGGACTGCATACAGAGTTGCGGCTTTTATACCCAGACAACAGCAGCCAACCAAAGTTTTCAACTGAATATCAGAAATTCATGGTTTGTATGAAGCTGGTCTTTTCCCATTTTTATGAGCTCTGAAAGCTTTTCCAGGCCTCTTCCCACTCTTGTTCATCTGATTACTAGCTAGAGATTCTTAACCAACAAGCTACTTCCTTTCTCCACTGTAACATTCCTTTCTATCAAAGGGTGACATCAATTAGAATTTGTATCAGGATATTTTGAATTCTGGTGCTACAGAATAAGCTAGGCACTGAGACCTGAATTTGTAGACATGTACAGCCAAAAACCAATTTGCCCCCCTTAAAGGTGCTTTTAAAGCAAAGCTGATCTGGTTCTCATTATATTGTTTAGAGAACACAAGGAATTCATGGCTAACCACACACACTTTTAAAAAAGGGTGTGTGACACATGCCTATGTTAGCAATGGAGAGCTCAGGGAAAACCAAGTTGGAGATCCTTAGGATGGTAAAGTTTGAGAACTGCTGCCCTACACAACAACTAGCCTTGTTGTTTGTCAGTACAATCTAGATCAGGCCCACCTCCTGCACACAAGTTCTGAAACTAAGCCAAAATCTGCTCAGAGAAAGATATGTGAATATTAGGCACATGGACAAGTGACACGGAGGCCTGTGAGTGTACAAGAGCAGGACTGGTGGATTAGGGAACTATAAGCATGTAAATGAATCCCCCTTCACAACACAAACAGCACCAAGCCCTGTAGTTTCCAAGCTTTAACAAATGTTCAGTTTGCAAGTTTCTCTGCACAATAATGAGGGCCAGACTTCCCAAAGTTCTTCATTATAGGCTGCATTAGAAATCTAAATTCAATATGGGTATATAGCACCCATGCTAACTATGAACAGATTTTTAGAAGCTTAAAGAACATGCTCAAAATATACATAAACTGAGTATTTATCAGAATCTAGCAACGTCTAAAAATCATGCATAAACACCATACACTACAATTATCAGCAGCCTATCATGCCAGCTTTCTGATTTTATCTCACAGGTAAACACCATCCTGGCCTTTCTTCTTTTGATACATTGTACCCCTATTATCTGCCTTCCAACAGGCTCAGGAACAAATCTGAGATCAGAAATGCAATCAATTCAAACGAAACGCCGAAACAGTGAAGCAATACCAAGGCTAAATGAAAATCAGAAAAAGCAGAAAACGAAACAATAAGTTAATACATCAGCACAGGCGTGAGAGGCATCTTTATGCTACAGGGAACCACAGTGAAAAGTGCATGCAAGGAACGAAGGGCCACCTCAGGACCGAATTATCGACAGCTGAACTAAGAAGCCACCTAGCACGCATGGAGAGAAAGTACTCGGGCAATACCACTTTCGCACTCTCACTCAATCTAGCAACAACCTTAAAAAAAAAAAAAATCCCCTCCACCTCAGCCAATATTATGAGATAAAGGACATCCCTGCCAGGTATCCGTAGGCCCAGAGTCCCTGAGCCAGGAAAGAGTCTGGTGTAGACAAAGAGCGACAGAAAACTACTATCGCAGTTAACCCGCCCCCCAAGATGACATCACCCCCGGGCCGTTCCCCTTTGGGCTGCCCGGCAAGCTACAACCGAGTATTGACCAGGTGACGAACGGATGACGCCAGATTAAACCCCCCACCCCTCTCTTCCCATTCTTACCCGCTGCTACCTCGACAATAGCCGCCCGGAAAGAGAAGTTGAAGCAGCTTCCGCCGGTACGCCTGAGACTTCAACTCTCGCGAGAGGCCGAACTATCGCCATCGTGCGTCCTTGAGGGCAAACTGCGGGGTTTTGTTTTCGCAGCTGCTCGAGCTGAGTCGTGCACAAAACGTGGGCGTGAACACGACCACAGCCTGTCAGTTAGTGAGACAATTAACGAGAATGATGAAGCAAATGAATACCTACCCCTAGGTGGAGTGTAATCGGTTCTGCTCCTCTATAAAAGATCTGATTGAAGCGGGTTGTTCTTCTCACCTGCTCCGTTTATTTTGATTCTTGCTTCTGCCAGTTTTAAACTTAAAATCATTGCCCCATCCTTTCTCGTCCCGAGGCAGTTTTTTTTTTAAGGAGCCCAACGTTGCCTATGTGCGTTAAGACAAAATGCGCATGCTGGTTATGAATACAACCAGGAAAGGAAGGCAGCCCACGGAGAGCATGTGTGGCGCTTGTTGACGAGATTAGGGTTGTCAGCAATGCTCTCTCTAAACTGTGGAGTCTTGTGAGCAAAAAGTCTTCTTTGTGAGCTACTGGCATTAAAGTTGTGAAGGAGATTTGGCTACGGCATAGTTTGCTCTGGATCCATGTTTCCTGAACTAAGACAAAAATGTGTGATGCAGAGGCTAAAAAACTGTGAGCTACCTTACAAGAAATCATCTTAGAGGGAACACTGGTTGCCAGCCTCCAGGAATGACCTGGAGTTCTTCTAAACGTAGAAGTCATCTTCAAACTAAAGAGATAACTTCCCCTGGAGAAAATGGCTGCTTTGGAAGGTGGACACAGTATAGTATATTCCACTGATGATGTCCCCCCCTCCCCTGGTTCATCCCAAAATCTCCAAGACTTTCTCAACCTGGTTTTGGCAACCCTAAGGAAGGATAGGTACATGAGAAAGTGAAATGCTAGGATGGGAAGAAATGAGGAGCAAATGAGTCTGTGTCAACACACAAGTATCAGAAGTGAAGGTGCCACCCCCTGCCTCAACCTCCAGATTTCGTGGTAAGAGAGAAAGATTGATTTTTCCTTCCTGCGTTTACTCTCCTGTCAGTATCCCTTTGAAATGTAGAATGGAGATCTCAGGAAACAACTTCCTTCTTTCCATTCTTTCTCTCCCCCCAACTTCTCTCTCCTTCCTCCTGCATGCACCAAAAGGGAGGATATGCTGTCCCCATCTTGGTACCATGACTCAGATGGCCTCTCACCATCTGAGTCCACCATTAGTTAGAGAATACTATCCTATCTCTCATGTTTCCTATCCAGATTGTAGTTCTAGAATAAAGAGACTAGTATTTGTCTGTTAAACTGAAAACGTGGCTCTGTGTACCTTTGTGGCACTCTAAGCTTTGTTACTCTGGTTGAATGCTCTCCCGGGCTAGAAGCTTTATACACTCTGCTAAATAGTCAGTGGTTACTGGACTAATATACCAGCTAACCCAACAACAATCAGTCCCAAAAACTCCATTAAGCACCAAGATCAAGGTGACAATTTAAACATCCAAAAATGCAGGTACAAGAGTGTAAGATATAAAATTTACATCTTTAATGGGCTTTTAACAGTCACAAGAAGAAAAAACCTTTATTTTTTAAAACAGGCCACATGGACATCCTGTTAATTCTGAGTTTTTATAGGGGGCTTTCCATCAATCAGTAGAGTACAGAACTGGACAAAGGACCTCTTTTACTGCCTTGGAGTACAAAAGATACTGTTGGCAACACCCCTTTTCAGGAGGACAAAAGAAATTGCGGGCCATGTGATCCCTTACACAATTTCTGCATGGAGATTCCACTCATTCAGGAAGGCTGCTTGTACTGTTTTGCTCCTAAACTGCCATGATCTTTTTCAGAGCATCCACATGATATCGTCTATTTGTGCACCTCCTGTTTTCCCCCCTGCTTTGCTGTGACCTTTCTGGGAAAGAATACAGTCAGTCAAAACAGGTTTGTACAGTGTGTGAATGGGAAGGTGCAGATTTTGACGCCTCAAACCATCATCCCTGGTGACTATTGTTTCCTGCAACACTGAAGGGCTTTTGCATGTTTACAGCAGTAGCTGCAAACTTGTGATATTATAGCACTTAGAATAGGAGCAACAGTTCCAAGGAAGAGGGTTAAACAGCAGCCTGGCTATACACCAAGTTTGGCAATGCAATGGTATGCTATGTCTGTTGCAGTCTATACGATGAACACACTGGTTTCTACATGACAGATAAACATGATGTGCAGACTTTATTATAGGGGTTCTTGCCAAAGGATGCAGGACTACAATAATCATACCTCTCTGCAACTGTCTGTAACACAGCAGCAACACAAAGAAACACCAGCATGGCAAATCCTATTGATTATAGCACACATGCTACATCTACACACTAAAGGCAGGTAGGGAGTCATTCCTGGTGCATACACGAACTGTGGAACATTACCTCTATCCTCCTATCTCTGCTGTCTTCCACATTATTTGCTTTAGATTTTAAGCTATTTGGGGCAGGGTCCTGCCTTTTTTTGCTTACTGAAATATGTAAACCAATGTGTTATAGTGATGACATCATATAAGTAATCTATTAAATATGGAGGGAGTATTTCATCTGGTGTTATTACCAGCCTCATCCTGGAATGGTACAAGTTAGAAAACCAAAGACACACTTCACTATTACAACAGACAAGATCTTTGCTAGGTTATGGATTCTATGGATTCTTCCTTTTTTTGTAAGGCCAAATTAACAAAAAGTCTATCAGACGGTGAAACCGTAGCACAGCAAACACTTGCAAAGGTCCACAAAAGTTTTCATTTGGAAAGCAAATATTGGGATTAGGATTTGATATGGGAAAGAAACGATCCTATCCCTTTGAGAAAGAATGTGATATCCCAGTGAGCAAACAAACAAGATTGGAGGACTATTTTGACCCTAATAGATTTGCCTGCCTTGCTCACCAGGAGGAGGACACCACCCTTTCTTTGGAACAGTCTCTGATTTTAAACAATAGCACTCATGATCACCACTCTCCATCTCCAGTGTGTCAGCCTAGCAAGCCTGAAGATTTGTGTTTATTGGCAACCCAAACAAACGTAATAGCTAAGACGCTACATCTAATTTACGAGAAGCTTGGCAAGATAACAGCTTACTTTTCAAGGTCTGGAATGAATGACTCTCCCTTAAAGAAACTTTCTAATCAACAAAAGAACCTGAGAAGCCAAAAGGAAGATGACTGTGCGAGAGTCTTAAATTTGAATTTAAGTCCTAGAACTCCTGTATCTGCAGCCGATAAGAAGACTGAGAGTGCTTCTCTTATCTACGAACCAAAATGTGTGGTTGCCAACATTTTTCCCTACCAAGGGAGATATATTAACTGGTCCACTAGATGGTATGCTAGGAAACATCTAGCATTTTTTCTTAAAACCAGACGATCCTCTATTGATCTTATCAAGGTTGAACGAATCCCTGGTCCATTACGTTTTGAACGTTTTCTATTGATATTTCACTCTAGTAATATTCCTACCTGTCTGTTAGCACACTGTTCTGAATATGCTAGGTTTGGGATTAATTTTCAAAGATATTTTAAGGATCACTCTGTTCATCAATTAGTTGTTCCGACTTTATGTCCACTGAAAATGAATTTAGATAATGCTAAGATTAAACAGAAGGAGATCAGCAGAACAAAA
>NW_015163655.1:21939-22106 GCF_001447785.1 Gekko japonicus | reverse complement strand
CCTTGTTTAAAACAAAGATTATGGAAGTTTAAGGGTGGGGAGATAGAACAAGTGTCTCATTTCAAATATCTGGGGATAGTGTTCAGCTCCAGTTGCCGTTGGAAACATCATATAAGAGCAGCAACTGAAATTGCTAAATCAAATTCTAATGCCCTCCTTAAATTCTA
>NW_015163655.1:11670-21837 GCF_001447785.1 Gekko japonicus | reverse complement strand
TATCTGGATTAAAGAAATCTCTGAATTGTCAGATCAGATCCTTCTTCAGTTCCTGCGTAAAATTGCAGGAGTCCCTAAATGTGTCGCAGGGACAGAACTTAGCGAAGAATTCGCACAATGCTCCTTTGAATCAAGAGCCTGGAAGGCAGCCTTTAATTGAGACTGAAAGTTTTTTATATGACACCTAATGCTCAAGGAGGTCTTCTTTATCTTTTAAAAGGGGATAATTATAAATGTACGTGGGCAAAACATATAGATAACAAGCTGGAATGGATTGGTCTCGCCCCTACGGTGCTTAACAATTGAAATTATTAAGAAGCGCTAAATTTGATGAGATGGAGGGTGACAAACATTGACCGACTCAGCACTTCAATTCGTGCTAGGCGAGTATGCTCCAACTCTGCCTTAGGGATTGTTCCACCTAAGAAAATTCCCTCATATATGAGCTTCCTTACATCCCCCAGATCTAGATATGTCTTCACGCTTGCTAGGTTGAATGCTTTTCCAACTGCAGAGTTAAGTGGCCGTTTTGCTAAAATACAGTACTCAAATAGATTGTGTGATTGTGGATCAGGTGCAATAGAGACCTTAGATCATCTTATGTTATTTTGCCACCAATGGATTGACCCCAGATCCTGTTGGATTACTCCTATTTTACAAAGACATCACCTCCCTATGGAACCCTGGGTGATAACCATACTACTAGCAGATGAGGACCCTGAAACGACTCGCTTGGTGGCAAAATATCTTTCGATAGTGCTATTTTTAAAGCGGCTTTGAAATGTTATAGTTTTATGTATATAATTTAAAAAGTTTAAAATTAATTTCCATAATATCATGGGATTTTATAGAATTCATCCAAGTTTACAAAATGTGGTCTGATAATACTGTTGGAGAGTATGTTTACTAGTTTTTATTGTAAAGACGTTTGGTCTAAATTATCCTGTAATTATATGTAATGCATTTTATAGTTGCTGTTTGCATGTCTGGCTTAAGACCTCAGGTCAATGAAGCTAATAAATGAAATGGAATGGAAAAAGTCTATCAAAACCTAAAAAATCCAAGCTGACAGTTCTGTAGGCTTTGAAAATGGTACTTCCTGCACCATGTAAACCACTACGACAATAACCTCTAAGCAGAGGTTCTGCAAACACAGTAGAGAAAATTGTGGTAGAGGTGGTCTTAATTGTCAACAATAGTTAACAGGAAGAAATGTTTTAAAGTATCAGCAAACTGCTGCAGTGAAAACACCTTCCTGGTCAGAAAGATCCACTCCCATTTCCCTGGAGAAACACACAAACACAGAGAAATGAACACACATATTATTTTCAACTTAATTTTTTTCAAATGGAATTTTTTTTATAAAATCCATCCAACTTTAAAGATACAGGAAGTTACAAGATCCAGTTTTACACCAAAATAATAAATCATTTCATAAGAAAAAAATAGAGGAAGATTCTAGATGTTTTACAGAGATTACTGTACAAAGATGAGAAAATCAGGAAAGATGTTGACAGAAAACCTGTGGAAATCTTTTAATATAATAAAAATGA
Organism: Gekko japonicus; assembly: GCF_001447785.1. NCBI lineage: Eukaryota > Metazoa > Chordata > Lepidosauria > Squamata > Gekkonidae > Gekko > Gekko japonicus. The sequence continues at coordinate 20,284 of NW_015163655.1, read as the reverse complement.
GCAGTTTCCCTATGGTTCCCTACATTGTAACAAACTGAAATTTCAATACACATACTGGCAGATTGAAATACTTCTGGACAAAAGTAATTTAACTACAGTGTATTGATTTGATACCTTCAAATGTTAAAAAAAATACCCCTTAATGGGCCATGTGTGTTACTTGAACAGCAGGATAATGTTTTTGGTTTTTTTCCAAAGTGTAACATGGATATTTGTAGTGTTTTAGGAATTGTAACACAACACGGAGTACTCAGACCTGGCATGTGTTGTCTGAGGTGATACAAAATGTACAAAGCATGCAACAATTATCACATGGGTCATATATCAAAGAACTATTTGTGGTCTATGAAAATTAATTGACAGGTCTTGTTCTAGTACCCAATGAACCAATGTCAATGGCATCTTAAAACTCAGACTTGGCAGCATTTCTGCCCTTCCCCCACTCACTGGAGAAAGGCACAAGGTATTTTATTATGCTTAAAAATGAAATGTACCAGCAGGAAGAAGGCTGTGTACCTACTCTTGAGTTGTTTTTCACAGTGTTGTACTTATCTCTCCTATGAGTTAATAAAGAATATACCCCCCTGCCTCTGGGGACATCAGTTGGGCAAAAGACAGCAGTTTGAAAGTATTTTAGAGATAAGCAAAAACTTCGAGAAGATATACAAGGCATCTGGACTCATGCTGAAGGTTATCTTCCTGGATTCTCCATATTTGTTCAACATACGTTAACATGATGCTCCCCCACTTATGTTATTACAATATTGAAGAACTCCACTTATACATTAACTCATTGCCCATCAAAGTTTTAGCTAGTATAGCTGGGTAGTCTTTGTTTCAAAAGGCAGGAGAGAGTGCAAACACAAATGCCACCACAGAAATTCCCCTTTATACAAAAGGCCACATATTAAGACTTGTTATATCACTTGTTCTGTGTTATTCTGGTTTGTTTTTGTAACTTCATGCCATGTGTAAACACTAAGACTGGATATTCAGTTTCTGGAAAGAAGTGAAAATATTTTCAGATCTCATGTCAGTAAAAGAAACAGCTCATCCTCTCTTCTGATTATATTATGCTGGAATATCAGGTACTGCATTGATCATCCCAGAGAACAGGTGCAAATGCGAAGGGAAGCTTTCCAGGAAACAACAAAAAGTTCCTAGCTTATATTCCTTGTCAGAAATAATCTTTCATAACTGATCAAGTGACCCATCCAGAACAGTGATATCCAGGGCTACTTTTCATTCACTCACAATTTTGTCATAAGACGAAATAGTGTACCAATTATAGAACGTTAACAGAGTGAACACTTGATTTATATACTACTTGAACTGTAGGAACTTCAGCACTTTGGAAGCTCTTAAAATAATTGTGCTAGTCAGATTTATAGATTTTGGTTTGAAAATCAAAAGGGCAATTAATCTCTACAACTATTTCCAGGTGGAAAGTACAGAACCACAAGTCCCCTTATTAATGCTACCAACTTTCAGATGTGTAAATTAGTTTCCAGTTTTTGCTCCTTTAAAAATGCTTTGCATTATCTAACTAAAGATGTGCCAATTCAACCTCACACACAAAGGCAGAAATTAATAGCAGTGGGCTTCTCATTCATTGCGTCTGTCCCATGGGCCGGAATGAGAGTTGCTTTGCTACTGCATCTTCCCTAGTTGGATCTTTTTCCAGGCTTCAGATGCGGTGAAAATGCAGGAGTCAAGAATCCCAGCCACAGTAAATGTTCCTCCAATAATGGCACAAATCTAAGAAGTGCACAGGAAATAGGGAAAAAAAGGAACAGTAAATTCTCATACATACAGAGATTATGCTTGGTTTCCATTCACCTATTTTTGTGTGTGTGTGTGGGGGGGGTTGTGTGTATATGTATGTGTGCCTGGAAGTCATGGTTGACTTCTGGTGACCCCTAGTGGGTCTTGGATGTTTCAGAGAGGAGGTTTGCTATTGCCTGCCTCTGCATCCCGGCCCTGGTATTCCTTGGAGGTCTCCCATCCAAGTACTTGCCAGGGTTGGTCCTGCTTAGCTTCCAAGATCTGACGAGAATGGACTTGCCTGGGCTATCCAGGTCAGGGCTCCATTCACCTATTTTTTGATGTAGTGTCAAGTTAGCTATTCAGTAAGTTTCAAGTCTCACCAGGGATTTGAACCTGTGTTCTCACACCCACTTCCAACACCTCTAGCTGATATATCATGGAAGGCCTTTCCTTAAACACTGGTCACTGATCAGTGAGCTGCCACAGCAGAGCAGGGACCTGAACCTGGGTCCCCCAGATCCTAGTCTGACACAGGCACAGCCACTCCAAAGTGTATGCACACACAGAGAAAAGACATCCCCCAAGTTAAGCCAGTGTGGTCCAGGGCATCTGAGGGCAAAACAGTTGCCCTCTTCACCTCGTTTTCATAAAGTGTGGGAGCATAATGCTTTAATCACTCGATATCTGCTTTGGTCAGCTGAGCTTATGTCACATTTCATTCCCTTGTTTGTCATCTATCTCTGATATACATTGCACCATGTAATCCTTATCTTATGCATCTTTATAGCCTAGTGATGTAGGAAGGGAGAGTCTCTTATTTCCCAAACAAGGAAGTGACAATACTGTTGGCATCTGGGGAAGCCCAACACTTCAGCCACTTCATAATGATACCAATCAGAACATCTAATAGCAAGATTTATAATGAATAATGAAGCAAAATATACATAACATATTTAATCTGGGGAAACAAAAAAAACCTGATTCTCAAAATCTGGTAAAGAATAAAAAGGTTAAGGGTGACATCAGAGACATTCAAATACAAGAGAAACAGGAAACAAATGTCCTAAGAAGTTAAGCTCAAGAAAATGAGCTCTCAACCTTCCTCCCATTGGGGAAACCAACCCCTATGCACAGCCCCCCCCCCATATACCTCTATTAGTATGTGGCAAGGAAACGGCTGCGGAAGAGAACAGCAGCTGCTGTTGGATAGGGAATTAGGCAATAAAATGAGTAAACAGGCTTTTAATAGCAAGAAGCAGCAGTGAGGGAGGAATTGTTCATTTCTACATGTATTTATATCTCAGATATTTGTGCCCAGTGCAGTGAGCTCAACAAAAATAGGAAATGCTTCAGTGACAGAAGGTCTGAGGAAATGTATTTTGTAAGGCATAGCTGACACAGTCGGGAAGGAAAAAGCACACCAAAGAAAGTGGAGCAATCAACTCCAGTGCAGTTTGTATTTTTTCAGAAATGGATATACCCCTCCCCTCTTTCCATCAAGCTTCCTTTCCTCCATGAGTTACATAAAGTTACTTTTCAGAGTAAATGACCACAACATGAATCGGGCAATTTCAGCCCATAAGGATCAGGTGACACCAAAGGTTTCATACCACAAGGAGGAGAGTGGGGTGGGGAGCATATTTTGGAGTGTGCATCGCGGGCAGGAAAAATTGACTTCAGAGCAACAAGTGAAATGGAAAAAAAGACACACAGAGAGAAAAACATATTCATCTGCACAGCTCTCTGTACCACTAAGCACTGATGACTCACATGTACCTGGCATCTGCTAGGTCTCTTCCTCCCCTGCATATGTTCAAAGCATTCTGCGTTTGATGTGATGAAAAACCAAAGACAGAAACAAAGAGAAGGGGAAGAGGAGAGAGGGATGTCTTTTTTAAAGGAAAATTAAAAAAGCTCTTGCCCATCAGGCCAGCAGCAAGATTCCAGTCAGTATAAACAGTCCCCTTTTTAATGGGAATCCCTTTGGCACAGAGAGTGGCCATCACAGTAATTCCAAGAACCACAGGGCACAAGAGCTCCACCCCTTTTATGGGGGGTGGAAAGGGCTCACTGCTCAAAAGCAGAAAGGCAAAGAATGTGGCGTCACTTACCTGCTTTGGACTTGGCCAGGCATAGTTTAGGAAATGATACCAGTGAGCTGCCAGTATGGTGTGTAAATGTGGGGGATCCCTGATCACCTATGAAGTTCACGGGGTGCCTGGGGACAAGGCAGTGGGCCAGCCACCAGACCCCCACAAGCCCCAGCAAGCAGCTGCTCGGAATTAGGCATGGGTCCATACTGAACCCTGAGTCCCTGGACTTACCAGGGCTGCCACTCCAGGAGTCGCTAGGGAGGCAGGGGCCAGGAACATCAGCCAGGCGAAGAGCCAGGAGGCTAGCCGGGGAGGACTGGGTGGGTTGCCATTGCAGGATCGCCCTGCAGTAGAGACCCAATGGCTGTGGCCTGCGGTTGACAGGTAGGGGCTGGCTCCACTAGGAAGGGGGAGAGTGGAGCTTGAGGCAAGGGAGGGAAGTTTAAAAGGAGGCTCCAAAGGGCAGGCCGGGGAGGATTAGGCTGGAGACCAGGCTGTGCAGAGAAGGTTCCCAGCCAAGAGGAGAAGGACGCAGAACCTCCTCCCCTCTCACTCTGAGGCCTGCCAGAGCATTCCGTCCTCCCTACTGAGACAGTGGAAGGCAGAGTCCACCAAGCCACATCCCCCAGGCATGACACAGGGTAAACTGAGCAGCCTGTCAGGCTCTCAACAATAAGCAGGTTAGACTAAAATGTTGCTCTGAACTCCAAGCAGGAAGAGTGACATACAAGTCTAAATAATTACACAGCCCCTGCATGTCCAAAGGTAGTAAGGGAGGAGGCAGAAGACAGTTTTTATCACTTTTCTCGTATCTATCCAAGGAGCAGTCCCCTCAATGTGACCATAACAATGGAAGAAGAACATTGCAGGGCCCATGTAGTCCAGCATCCTGTTTTACACAGTGGCCAAGAAGTTGCCTTGGAGGGCCAACGTACAGGGTAAAGAGGCCACACCCTTCCCTTGATGTGGCCTCCAAGCACTAAGCAATTCTTACTCCTTCCCCTAACAACTTCTCTGCTTATAACTTCTCTGGCTATGCTGCTGTGGACTCATAATGGCAACTGTATCCAAGACAGACAAACATTATTGTTCATGTATCTCCTACTTTAATTCAAATACACACAAAACATCAACTTCCCACTTACTGATCAGGCTACATATGTATGAATATTCTTCTTCCTTGCAGGCATGCTTAAAGCTCTTACAGTCAATGACACTAAGCGGGTCAATTTCTCTTTGAGGTAACATTAGGGACTTTTACATTTCCAAACTTGGGTAAAATCTTTCATGGCCTAGTAGGACCATTCCCACCTAAGCGCACAGAAGTCCATTGTAAGCGCTTCTGTCCTTCTGTAGCAGTTGTAAGGGTGCAAACCCATAAACAAACTGCTCAACAAAAGGAGCAATAGGTGCTCCTTCCATGGACTTCCTTAGTAGCTTTTAACTAAGCATCTGTTGCTTAACAGGAGCCAGAGTGCTTTTGAGGCCTACCCCCCTCCGACAATAAGTCCAGCTGCCACAGCCAAGTTAATCTCTGGCTGGGCCAGAAGGCCACAGCCTCACCACAGCAATGATGACTAGCCAGTCTCCAGGGCAACCATAATGCAGAAGGGCAAAGCTGGCAGTCTTAGCTGCGACAGCAAAAACAATGACAGACCACAGAGTCACTGAACTAGACAGAAGGGTTTGGGAGTAATACACTCCAATGCACAGAGGCTCTGTTCCTCCCACTCTATTTATTAATCAGCCTTATTACTGATGTATTAAAAATACGTCTGTGCTACCTCCCAATGAAAAGTTTGAGGCAGCTTAACAATAAACACAGACCACAAATTACAGGTAGGATACAATTCCAAAATCATTAAAGCCTATGAGATAGCACAAATCAATAAAAACAGCAGCCTATATCCTACCACTTCACTCACTCACATTTGAAGCCTTCCTCTTACTTAAGTGGTTCTTCCACAGGAAGATGAGCCATTTAAGTTGGAGGCAGGCCCTGTAGGCTTGAAGGAAGCTTCAAACTTTGCTGAGGGGAGTGGCAGGATACAGGCCAGCAGTATACACCGCCAGCAATAACACCTCAGAATCAGCACTGCATCCCCACTCCCACATCCTCAATGCTGATTTGTCTGCCAAAGGCCTGGGAAAATTCAAAAGAGCAGGCATGAGGTGAATAGAAGGAAGGAGGGAGGGAGTTCCACAGGCAAGGCACCACAACAGAATATTCCTTCTCTCTGAGATCCATCCACCTTACCTTAGAAGGTGGGGTAATAGAGTGCAAAGCATCTGGTGGCTTCATTTTATCTGGAAAAGTGTTGACTGTTTTGCTCTGAGCTTTGCAGACAAAATCTCTTGCAGACATACCAACTTGGACTTTACACTAGGACAGACATAGTTCAAGTGGAAAATGGTTTTCCTGACACCTATTCCAGAAGCACAGTTCAGAAGGATATTGTGGCCCAGGGTATCAAAACCCTTGGAGAAATCGAGGAGGAAGGCAGGTCTATGTAAGAAATGTGTGGCAGGAGCAGCCCTAGTTCTCTATGCCTGATGCTATCTACTTTGCTCTTGTGCTGGGGTGGGTGCTTCTGGTGAGGGCTTGCTCTTTGCCCCAACAGTACCACTCATTTAGATTCCCTTCTCCTGTATGCACTATTTTTGTTTTTAGAAATCAGACCATCCCAGCTGCTACTTGAGAATTTCAGTCAAGGAAGGAAGAGCGCAGTCCCAAGCCAATTCTTACTCACCTATGCCTGCTGTGTGAGGATGAAGATGGCCAATAGCATAGGAATGCCCACCTGATTTAAATTTGCAAGAGAGCACCCCCTTGGGTGAGAGATGACATCTCTAAGAATTTCAGTCCCAACTGGATGGGAAAGAGGAACTTAACACTCCCTGATGGGCTCCATCTTGACCATTTCCATCTTGGTTTGGCCTTCGCCCTCCCCCTTTCCTTCTTATCAGACAACTATATCTTACTCCCCCTGAGATTCACACCATCTTTAGCTGTAGAGTGGAAAATATTTATTATGTATTTTATTGTATTTATTGTAACTATGTACCAGTTTTATGAATGTTTTTACAAAGGAGGCTATGGACTCAAACTTAGTTCTGTAGAGCAACACGGCTACCCACCTGAATCTATTTATAAATTATGTTACCTTCTCTGAGCCTGATTCTCGGGGAGAGCGGGTTATAAATGATGATGATGATACACTTGGAAATGTTTTTGTCTTTAAAAGAAAAGGAAATAGCTGTCCAATTGATTTCCTAATATAACTAGGCACTACTTCTAATATTAAAGAATCTAAGTTTTAAAAATGATACACAACTCCAAATCTGTTCCTTCATTTGCACTCCCCTAAACTGGAACTACTTAACAGTCTGCCTGTTTCCCCCCCTGTGTGCTGCTGGAAAGCTGGAGTGAGAGAAAGCATGCACAGTTCCCAACACAGGACTGGACAGAGGCCATGAAGATGAATAAGACGTCTTACTGCTCTGCTAAGAAAAGTGGAGTTAAAATCCAGCTGGTTTAAAACCTTACTGTTAGGTCTCCATGTTCTCTTCTACATTAATGGTCTACATTAACAATTCAGCACTTCCCTCTCCCCAACCCATGTATGCCAAGAAACCCTTAAACAAAGGAAGTACAAGGAATATCAAGTGAATAATGAAAGATGCTCACAAAACCTTTGGTTATCCAAGGAGCACAATGGAGCCGCCAATGGGATATGAACATGGTTAGGCATTCTATGAAAAGCAGATTGCTAGGATGCCCAAAAGGATTCCCCCTGACAAGGGGTCATTTCGTAGAAATAGAGGTGCAGGAGCTCATTAGCATAACTCATTAGCATAACTTATTTGCATATGCCACACCGCCTGACATCACCGTAAGAAGGCAACACCCACTGCTCAGGCTCCACCTCAAGAATCTCCAGGTATTTCCCAACTCAGATTCAAACCTGGGTCTCCCAAATCCTTGTTTGGAACACTAACCACTACACAAGACTTCATGGGGCAGCGGCTGTTGAGCAGCAGCAAGCAGCTGGGCCTGCATGAGTTATGCAGGTTGCATGGTGTCAAGTTGTCCAGTGGCTGCTGTCAGGCCTGACATGCTCTCTCCCCCCTACATTTTACTGACAGAAACAAATGCTTGAAGGCTGGACATACTGCTGTGGTTGACAAACAATGGCCACTGAGAGAATTCCTTTCATATAGCTACAGGTGCTGCTTCTATTATGAGTGAGGGTTGATACAATGTATTTTCAGCTGCCATTGATGATGGACAGCGGTTGGCTATGTACTTCCCTACTGGTCCCTACTGGTTCGAATCACCAGAATATTTTGATCTTGTCAACCAAAAACATCTTCATGAGAAAACATTCTTAGCTGAGGAAGATCCAGACTAGATCGGGGACTGTCTCCACAGGGTCTCCATAGGGTATAATGATCCGCCCCAGTTGCAGGGGGGGTGGCGGTGGTAGCAGGCTCCCATCATTGAAGGGAAGGCAAATTGCCTTCCCTTCAATGAAGGGAGTGTGCTGCCACTGCAACAGGACTCCAGAGAGGGGGGATTTAAACTTTAAACCCCCTCAAGTCTTTGAAGTCGCTCCGCAGAGACGGCACGCTCCTTTCAGATGTTTCTGCTTGGCAGCAGGGCCAGCACTAGCTCTGCTGTCATGCAGAAGCTTCTGCTGGGTTCCCTTCCCCCCCCCTTTCCCTTCACTCCGCTTAGAGGTGAGGTGATAGGA